>NW_027461683.1:500000-555000 GCF_050947455.1 Rhinoderma darwinii | reverse complement strand
TAGAGCCGAGAAGATGGAGCGCGCTCAGCGTCCCTAACCCTTACCAGTAAGGTAACAAGGACCAGGCTTAGGTAATATGGGACAAAGGCAACGGACAACCTCGACAATCCGGGTTAACTGCTCTCTCCGGCGGCCCAGCTCGCAAAGTGCCGAGGAGGACGCATTTGTCGCCCACGGGGAACCGAGGCCGCTTTCCCGGCGGCTTAGCGGCTCCACATGGGATGGGGCCGCCCCCTCCGGAGAGGGGGGGAGGGAAGCCACCGTGGAGCCGCGTGTGGCTTGCATGCGGGAGCCACGCCGACACTTCCAGCCTCGGGCGAGGCGGAAGACGGCTTTGGACTACTTGCGAGAAACAACCGTGCCCCATGCGCGGGTGCGCCTGGGAGCACCTCGGCTAGAGAGGCCCTTGCGAGCAGCGGACATACGGGGGCGGTCACTGCCTCCCCGTCGTTTAAAGCTTTCTCTCGCGCCTCGGGCTCCGGCGACACCAGCGCACTCTCGGACGCCTTTTAGAGTGATAGAAGCAGCACTGAGCAAACGCACCTCGCGGGAGCGAGAGGTACCGGCGCCCGCCTTAGCAGGACCGCCGGGCTTTTTGGGACACCGGCCGTAGGTGGCCGGGGGCGAAACAGACCCGGACGGTGTGGGAGGAAGACGCGCTCGCCGTAACCGACAGGGCTCCAAAGCACTGCCGAGCGAGTGGTCCCTCCGCCGCCGGGTCGCGGGGAGCCAGATCGATCTGAGGAGTCTTGGACAAATTCCAAAGACTCAAACGGCGCGGGAGCACGTGCTCCTCTCACAGCTTAACGACAGGTGGACGAGGCCGACGAGGACTTCCAGGAGACACCATGAGAGGGCCGGTGCCTATCGCTCACACCCTGGAAGTCACTCTCGGCCACGAACGGTTAGGACTTCCCGCTAGGAAGAACCGTAGGGACTTGGAACACGAAACCAAAATGCCCTCTCACAGGATTTCAGGTGAAGGAGATATTCGCACCCCTAAAAGTGTCACCACCTCAAATACACCGGGGTAAGGTGCCAACTTACCCGGGCTCCTGGAACTGCTGCCCGGCTGAAGCCCAAAATAAAAACCTCATAGGGTTTTTCCTCCAAAACGTCAATGAAGACAGACCTGCCAGCGAGGCCGACGGGGACTTCCAGGAGGCCGGCATGACGTGCCACTACATACCGGTCACACCATGGAAGTCCTTCTCGGGTTGGACCAGGTGCAGCTCCCGCTAGAACGTGCAGCACGTCCTCCTTCACGGTACTCTCGATTGGAGTCGCCAACGTGGCCGAGCTCCTACAACTGCTGGTCGGCCTGGGACTCCAGAAAGAATGTACCAAAGTTCTTTCGTGGAAGTTCAGGTGCAGCGGACCGACCAGCCAATGAGGCCGACGGGGACTTCCAGGAGACACCATGAGAGGGCCGGTGCCTATCGCTCACACCCTGGAAGTCACTCTCGGCCACGAACGGTTAGGACTTCCCGCTAGGAAGAACCGTTGGGACTTGGAACTCAAAACCTAAATGCCCTCTCACAGGATTTCAGGTGAAGGAGATATTCGCACCCCTAAAAGTGTCACCACCTCAAATACACCGGGGTAAGGTGCCAACTTACCCGGGCTCCTGGAACTGCTGCCCGGCTGAAGCCCAAAATAAAAACCTCATAGGGTTTTTCCTCCAAAACGTCAATGAAGACAGACCTGCCAGCGAGGCCGACGGGGACTTCCAGGAGGCCGGCATGACGTGCCACTACATACCGGTCACACCATGGAAGTCCTTCTCGGGTTGGACCAGGTGCAGCTCCCGCTAGAACGTGCAGCACGTCCTCCTTCACGGTACTCTCGATTGGAGTCGCCAACGTGGCCGAGCTCCTACAACTGCTGGTCGGCCTGGGACTCCAGAAAGAATGTACCAAAGTTCTTTCGTGGAAGTTCAGGTGCAGCGGACCGACCAGCCAATGAGGCCGACGGGGACTTCCAGGAGACACCATGAGAGGGCCGGTGCCTATCGCTCACACCCTGGAAGTCACTCTCGGCCACGAACGGTTAGGACTTCCCGCTAGGAAGAACCGTTGGGACTTGGAACTCAAAACCTAAATGCCCTCTCACAGGATTTCAGGTGAAGGAGATATTCGCACCCCTAAAAGTGTCACCACCTCAAATACACCGGGGTAAGGTGCCAACTTACCCGGGCTCCTGGAACTGCTGCCCGGCTGAAGCCCAAAATAAAAACCTCATAGGGTTTTTCCTCCAAAACGTCAATGAAGACAGACCTGCCAGCGAGGCCGACGGGGACTTCCAGGAGGCCGGCATGACGTGCCACTACATACCGGTCACACCATGGAAGTCCTTCTCGGGTTGGACCAGGTGCAGCTCCCGCTAGAACGTGCAGCACGTCCTCCTTCACGGTACTCTCGATTGGAGTCGCCAACGTGGCCGAGCTCCTACAACTGCTGGTCGGCCTGGGACTCCAGAAAGAATGTACCACAGTTCTTTCGTGGAAGTTCAGGTGCAGCGGACCGACCAGCCAATGAGGCCGACGGGGACTTCCAGGAGACACCATGAGAGGGCCGGTGCATATCGCTCACACCCTGGAAGTCACTCTCGGCCACGAACGGTTAGGACTTCCCGCTAGGAAGAACCGTTGGGACTTGGAACTCAAAACCTAAATGCCCTCTCACAGGATTTCAGGTGAAGGAGATATTCGCACCCCTAAAAGTGTCACCACCTCAAATACACCGGGGTAAGGTGCCAACTTACCCGGGCTCCTGGAACTGCTGCCCGGCTGAAGCCCAAAATAAAAACCTCATAGGGTTTTTCCTCCAAAACGTCAATGAAGACAGACCTGCCAGCGAGGCCGACGGGGACTTCCAGGAGGCCGGCATGACGTGCCACTACATACCGGTCACACCATGGAAGTCCTTCTCGGGTTGGACCAGGTGCAGCTCCCGCTAGAACGTGCAGCACGTCCTCCTTCACGGTACTCTCGATTGGAGTCGCCAACGTGGCCGAGCTCCTACAACTGCTGGTCGGCCTGGGACTCCAGAAAGAATGCACCAAAGTTCTTTCGTGGAAGTTCAGGTGCAGCGGACCGACCAGCCAACGAGGCCGACGGGGACTTCCAGGAGGCCGGCATGACGTGCCACTACATACCAGTCACACCATGGAAGTCCTTCTCGGCCACGAAGGGTTAGGACTTCCCGCTAGGAAGAACCGTTGGGACTTGGAACGCGGAGCAGAAATGCCCTCTCACAGGTTTTCAGGTGAAGGAGATATTCGCTCCCCTAAAAGTGTCACCACCTCAAATACACCGGGGTAAGGTGCCAACTTACCCGGGCTCCTGGAACTGCTGCCCGGCTGAAGCCCAAAATAAAAACCTCATAGGGTTTTTCCTCCAAAACGTCAATGAAGACAGACCTGCGAGCTAGGCCGACGGGGACTTCCAGGAGGCCGGCATGGCGTGCCACTACATACCGGCCACACCATGGAAGTCATTCTCGGGTTGGACCAGGTGCAGCTCCCGCTAGAACGTGCAGCACGTCCTCC
Organism: Rhinoderma darwinii; assembly: GCF_050947455.1. Classification (NCBI taxonomy): domain Eukaryota; kingdom Metazoa; phylum Chordata; class Amphibia; order Anura; family Rhinodermatidae; genus Rhinoderma; species Rhinoderma darwinii. The sequence continues at coordinate 551,451 of NW_027461683.1, read as the reverse complement.
TTCACGGTACTCTCGATTGGAGTCGCCAACGTGGCCGAGCTCCTACAACTGCTGGTCGGCCTGGGACTCCAGAAAGAATGCACCAAAGTTCTTTCGTGGAAGTTCAGGTGCAGCGGACCGACCAGCCAACGAGGCCGACGGGGACTTCCAGGAGGCCGGCATGACGTGCCACTACATACCAGTCACACCATGGAAGTCCTTCTCGGCCACGAAGGGTTAGGACTTCCCGCTAGGAAGAACCGTTGGGACTTGGAACGCGGAGCAGAAATGCCCTCTCACAGGTTTTCAGGTGAAGGAGATATTCGCTCCCCTAAAAGTGTCACCACCTCAAATACACCGGGGTAAGGTGCCAACTTACCCGGGCTCCTGGAACTGCTGCCCGGCTGAAGCCCAAAATAAAAACCTCATAGGGTTTTTCCTCCAAAACGTCAATGAAGACAGACCTGCGAGCTAGGCCGACGGGGACTTCCAGGAGGCCGGCATGGCGTGCCACTACATACCGGCCACACCATGGAAGTCATTCTCGGGTTGGACCAGGTGCAGCTCCCGCTAGAACGTGCAGCACGTCCTCCTTCACGGTACTCTCGATTGGAGTCGCCAACGTGGCCGAGCTCCTACAACTGCTGGTCGGCCTGGGACTCCAGAAAGAATGCACCAAAGTTCTTTCGTGGAAGTTCAGGTGCAGCGGACCGACCAGCCAACGAGGCCGACGGGGACTTCCAGGAGACACCATGAGAGGGCCGGTGCCTATCGCTCACACCCTGGAAGTCACTCTCGGCCACGAACGGTTAGGACTTCCCGCTAGGAAGAACCGTTGGGACTTGGAACTCAAAACCTAAATGCCCTCTCACAGGATTTCAGGTGAAGGAGATATTCACACCCCTAAAAGTGTCACCACCTCAAATACATCGGGGTAAGGTGCCAAAGTACCCGGGCTCCTGGAACTGCTGCCCGGCTGAGGCCCAAAATAAAAACCTCATAGGGTTTTTCCTCCAAAACGTCAATGAAGACAGACCTGCCAGCGAGGCCGACGGGGACTTCCAGGGGGCCGGCATGACGTGCCACTACATACCGGTCACACCATGGAAGTCATTCTCGGGTTGGACCAGGTGCAGCTCCCGCTAGAACGTGCAGCACGTCCTCCTTCAAGGTGTTCGGTTGGAGTCGCCAAGGTGGCCGAGCTCCTGCAACTGCTGGTCGGCCTGGGACTCCAGAAAGAATGCATCAAAGTTCTTTCGTGGAAGTTCAGGTGCAGCGGACCGACCAGCGAGCAAGGCCGACGGGAACTTCCAGGAGGCCAGCATGATGTGCCACTACATACCGGTCACACCATGGAAGTCCTTCTCGGGTTGGACCAGGTGCAGCTCCCGCAAGAACGTGCAGCACGTCCTCCTTCATGGTACTCGGTTGGAGTCACAGGGCTGGCCGAGCTCCTGCAACTGCTGGTCGGCCTGGGACTCCAGAAAGAATGCACCAAAGTTCTTTCATGGAAGTTAAGGTGCAGCGGACCGACCAGCGAACGAGGCCGACGGGGACTTCCAGGAGGCACCGTGAGAGGGCGGGCCGGTACCTATTGCTCAAACCCTGGAAGTCACTCTCGGCCAGGAACGGTTAGGACTTCCCGCTAGGAAGAACCGTTGGGACTTGGAACTCAAAACCTAGATGCCCTCTCACAGGATTTCAGGTGAAGGAGATATTCACACCCCTAAAAGTGTCACCACCTCAAATACACCGGGGTAAGGTGCCAAAGTACCCGGGCTCATGGAACTGCTGCCCGGCTGAGGCCCAAAATAAAAACTTCATAGGGTTTTTTCTCCAAAACGTCAATGAAGACAGACCTGCGAGCGAGGCCGACGGGGACTTCCAGGAGGACGGCAGGAGGTGCCACTACCTACCGGTCACACCATGGAAGTCCTTCTCGGCTTGGAACGGGAGCAGCTCCCGTTTGTACTTCCTCGTTCACGGCTTTCGGTAGGAGTTGCCGAGGTGGCCGAGCTCCTGCAACTGCAGGTCGGCTTGGGACTTCAGAAAATACCATAAAAAAAAAAAGTGTTTTTTATTATGAAGGTAAAACACACAGCGGGACCGAGCCGTGAGCCAGGCCGACGGGGACTTCCAGGAGGACGGCAGGAGGTGCCACTACCTACCGGTCACACCATGGAAGTCCTTCTCGGCTTGGAACGGGAGCAGCTCCCGTTTGTACTTCCTCGTTCACGGCTTTCGGTAGGAGTTGCCGAGGTGGCCTTGCTCGTGCAACTGCAGGTGGGCTTGGGGCTTCAGGAAATAACATTAAAAAAAAAAATAATTTTTTATTAAGAAGGTAAAAAAACACCGGACCCGACCAGCGAGCGAGGCCGACGGGGACATCCAGGGCAGCGGCGTGAGAGGGCGGCTTGGTGCCGCTATCGCCGTGGAAGCAGCATTCGGCCTAAGCAGGGAACGCCTCCCGCCCTCCTCTCGTCCTGGAAGTGTTGGACTTGGGAGGCGGAGCAAGTTCTCCCTCTCACAGTATTTCAGGCGTAGGAGATATTCACACCCCTAAAAGTGTCACCTCGCCAATTACACCGGTGGGAGGTGCCAAAATGCCCGGCCTCCTGGAACTGCTGCTTGGCTGAAGGCCAAAATAAAAACCTCATAGGGTTTTTTCTCCAAAACGTGAATGAAGACAGACACGCGAGCGAGGCCGAGGGGGAGTTCCAGGAGGTCGGCATGAGGTGGCCGCGCCTACCGCTTGAGCCCTGGAAGTCCGCCGCGGGCCGGAAGTGCTTGTCGGGCGGGTGAACTACGGGACTCGCCGCGGCCGATGCCCAGCTCCCACAAGGAAGCTGCCGGCATGCAGCAGCTCCCACGGGGCCCCTCTATCCCCCCACGGGTGCAGAAGGCAGGCACACCGCCGCTAATAGGCGGAGCTGGCTCCCGGCCGCTGTCATGCATCACTCGCGGACCGGAAGTGCTTGGCAGCCGGGTGGACACGGCGGGACTCGCCGCGGGCGCTGTGGAGCTCCTACAGGGCTGCCCCCGGGCTGGCACAGCTTCCCCAAAGCTCCTCTATCCCCCCACAGGTGCAATAGGCAGGCACACGCCGCACACGCCGCTCGTACACGGAGATGGCTCCCGGCCGCTTTCGGTAGGAGTCACCGAGGTGGCCTTGCTCGTGCAACTGCAGGTGGGCTTGAGGCTTCCGAAAGTACCATAAAAAAAAAAAGATTTTTTTATTAAGAAGGTAAAAAAAAAAACAGCAGGACCGACCCGCGAGCTAAGCCGACGGGGACTTCCAGGAGGTCGGCATGAGGTGGCCGCTCATACCGCTCTTGCCCTGGAAGTCCGCCGAGGACCGCGGGCGCTGTGGAGCTCCCACAAGGAAGCTGCCGGCATGCAGCAGCTCCCACGGGGCCCCTCTATCCCCCCACGGGTGCAGAAGGCAGGCACACCGCAGCTAATAGGCGGAGCTGGCTCCCGGCAGCTGTCATGCATCACTCGCGGACCGGAAGTGCTTGGCAGCCGGGTGGACACGGCGGGACTCGCCGCGGGCGCTGTGGAGCTCCTACAGGGCTGCCCCCGGGCTGGCACAGCTTCCCCAAAGCTCCTCTATCCCCCCACGGGTGCAATAGGCAGGCACACGCCGCACACGCCGCTCGTACACGGAGATGGCTCCCGGCCGCTTTCGGTAGGAGTCACCGAGGTGGCCTTGCTCGTGCAACTGCAGGTGGGCTTGAGGCTTCCGAAAGTACCATAAAAAAAAAAAGATTTTTTTATTAAGAAGGTAAAAAAAAAACCAGCGGGACCGACCCGCGAGCTAAGCCGACGGGGACTTCCAGGAGGTCGGCATGAGGTGGCCGCTCATACCGCTCTTGCCCTGGAAGTCCGCCGAGGACCGCGGGCGCTGTGGAGCTCCCACAAGGAAGCTGCCGGCATGCAGCAGCTCCCACGGGGCCCCTCTATCCCCCCACGGGTGCAGAAGGCAGGCACACCGCCGCTAATAGGCGGAGCTGGCTCCCGGCCGCTGTCATGCATCACTCGCGGACAGGAAGTGCTTGGCAGCCGGGTGGACACGGCGGGACTCGCCGCGGGCGCTATGGAGCTCCTACAGGGCTGCCCCCGGGCTGGCACAGCTTCCCCATGGCTCCTCTATCCCTCCACGGCTGCAATAGGCAGGCACACACCGCTCATACACGGAGCTGGCTCCCGGCCGCTTTCGGAAGGAGTCGCCGACGTGGCCTTGCTCGTGCAACTCCAGGTGGGCTTGGGGCTTCCGAAAATGCCATAAAAAAAAAAAGATTTTTTTATTAAGAAGGTAGAAAAATCAGCGGGACCGACCCGCGAGCGAGGCCGACGGGGACTTCTAGGAGGTCGGCATGAGGTGGCCGCGTCTACCGCTCGAAACCTGGAAGTCTGCAACGGGCGCTGCGGAGCTCGTACACGGCTGTCCCCGGTCTTGCACAGCTTCCCCATGGCTCCTCTATCCCCCCCATGGGTGCAATATAATTTTTTTAAAAAAAAACAATTTTAGTCATTATTAACCTAGTTCGGTCCCCACCGTTACAGTCGGATGTCAGCTGTAAGATACAGCTGAGATCCGGTGATGATGGCACCGACTCAGCTTCTGAGCCGGTGCCAAACATTGTACGTCATTTTGCGTGAAGTCAATGCTTTCCAGGACGTACATATACGTCCAATGGCGGGAAGGGGTTAAGAAGGTAGAAAAATCAGCGGGACCGACCCGCGAGCGAGGCCGACGGGGACTTCTAGGAGGTCGGCATGAGGTGGCCGCGTCTACCGCTCGAAACCTGGAAGTCTGCAACGGGCGCTGCGGAGCTCGTACACGGCTGTCCCCGGTCTTGCACAGCTTCCCCATGGCTCCTCTATCCCCCCCATGGGTGCAATATAATTTTTTTAAAAAAAACCAATTTTAGTCATTATTAACCCCTTCCCGCCATTGGACGTATATGTACGTCCTGGAAAGCATTGACTTCACGCAAAATGACGTACAATGTTTGGCACCGGCTCAGAAGCTGAGTCGGTGCCATCATCACCGGATCTCAGCTGTATCTTACAGCTGACATCCGACTGTAACGGTGGGGACCGAACTAGGTTAACCCCTTCCCGCCCTAGCCACTTTTGACCTTCCTGACAGAGCCTCATTTTTCAAATCTGACATGTTCACTTTATGTGGTAATAACTCTGGAATGCTTTCACCTATCCAAGCGATTCTGAGATTGTTTTCTCGTGACACATTGCACTTTAAGTTACTAGCAAAATTTGCTCGATATGTTCTATATTTAATTGTGAATAACACCGAAAATTAGCGAAAAATTGCAAAAATTAGCATTTTTCTCAATTTAAATGTATCTGCTTGTAAGACAGGCAGTTATACCACACAAAATGGTTGCTAATTAACATCACCCATATGTCTACTTTAGATTGGCATCGTTTTTTGAACATCCTTTTATTTTTCTATGACATCACAAGGCCTACAACTTTAGCAGCAATTTCTCACATTTTCAAGAAAATGTCAAAAGGCCATTTTTACAGGGGCCAGTTCAGTTGTGAAGTGGCTTTGAGGGCCTTATATATTAGAAACCCCCAAAAAGTCACCCCATTTTAAAAACTTCACCCCTCAAAGTATTCAAAACAGCATTTAGAAAATGTCTTAACCCTTTACACATTTCACAGGAATTAAAGCAAAGTAGAGGTGGAATTTACAAATTTCATATTTATTGGCAGAAATAAATTTTTAATACTATTTTTTTATTACACAGAAGGTTTTAGCAGAGAAATTCAACTCAATATTTGTTGCCCAGTCTCTGCAGTTTTAGGAAATATCCCACATGTGGTCGTAGCGTGCTACTGGAATGAAGCACAGGCCTCAGAAGCAAAGGAACACCTAGTGGATTTTGGGGCCTTATTTTGTTAGAAGGGTCTTGCAGTGACAAAACAGTACAAATCCCCCAAAAGTGACCCCATCTGGGAAACTAGACACCTCAAGGAAATTATCTAGGGGTATGGTGAGCATTTTGACCGCACAGGTTTTTTACAGAATTTATTGGAAGTAGGCCGTGAAAATTAAAATCAACATTTATTCAAAGAAAATTTAGGTTTAGCCATTTTTTTTCTCATTTCCACAAGGACTGAAGGAGAAAAAGCACCGTAAAATTTGGAAAGCAATGTCTCCCGAGTAAAACAATACCCCACATGTGGTAATAAACGGATATTTGAACACAGGGCATGGCTTAGAAGGGATGGAGTGCCATTTGGCTTTGGGAGATCACATTTAGCAGGAATGGTTTGAGAGGCCTTGTCACATTTACAAAGCCCCTGAGGGGACTAAACAGTGGAAACCCCCCACAAGTGACCCCATCTGGGAAACTAGACACCTCAAGGAAATTATCTAGGGGTATGGTAAGCATTTTGACCGCACAGGTTTTTTACAGAATTTATTGGAATTAGGCCGTGAAAATTAAAATCAACATTTATTCAAAGAAAATTTAGGTTTAGCCATTTTTTTTCTCATTTCCACAAGGACTGAAGGAGAAAAAGCACCGTAAAATTTGTAAAGCAATGTCTCCCGAGTAAAACAATACCCCACATGTGGTAATAAACGGATATTTGAACACAGGGCATGGCTTAGAAGGGATGGAGTGCCATTTGGCTTTGGGAGATCACATTTAGCAGGAATGGTTTGAGAGGCCTTGTCACATTTACAAAGCCCCTGAGGGGACTAAACAGTGGAAACCCCCCACAAGTGACCCCATCTGGGAAACTAGACACCTCAAGGAAATTATCTAGGGGTATGGTAAGCATTTTGACCGCACAGGTTTTTTACAGAATTTATTGGAATTAGGCCGTGAAAATTAAAATCAACATTTATTCAAAGAAAATTTAGGTTTAGCCATTTTTTTTCTCATTTCCACAAGGACTGAAGGAGAAAAAGCACCGTAAAATTTGTAAAGCAATGTCTCCCGAGTAAAACAATACCCCACATGTGGTAATAAACGGATATTTGAACACAGGGCATGGCTTAGAAGGGATGGAGTGCCATTTGGCTTTGGGAGATCACATTTAGCAGGAATGGTTTGAGAGGCCTTGTCACATTTACAAAGCCCCTGAGGGGACTAAACAGTGGAAACCCCCCACAAGTGACCCCATTTCGGAAACTACACCCATTGAGGAAATTATCTAGGGGTATAGTGAGAATTTTTAGTTTTGTTTTAGGTGGTTTTTTTTTACAATTTTTAAATGATCAAATTTTAAATGGGGCTGGTCAGTAGAAAAATTAATAATTGGTCATGGCCAGTATGGGAGACAGAAAAGGTGAATAATGAATAAATAAATTAAAAATCCAAGGAGGTATGATATATTTTGAAACATTGGTTCATGCACAGGCCGGGATTTGTGGGACATGTCTCACAATGGTATGTGGTGTCCTTACGAATGCCTCGCTTGGCACACACACGGCATTTTTTTTGGGGCTTCTTTTTTTTTTCAGTGGGGGGGATTTCTGTCGGGAAATGCTGGCCGGGAATTATCCTACTGACGGAAGAGCCAGATGAACTGCCCTCTTCTTCCTGGTTACCAAACATCAGGGACTTTATGACCTTTTCCTGAAATTGCAGGAACGTACCTCCACTGCTGGCATATCTATAGAGGACAAAGGCGTTGTATAAAGCCATCTGTGTAAGATGCACAGACAGCTTCTTATACCATACTCTGGTCTTGCGCATGGCGTTGTATGGTTTTATAACCTGGTCGGACAGGTCAACGCCACCCATATACTTGTTGTACTCCTGTACACAATATGGTTTTGGGACTTGGGAAGTGGATCCACGTACAGGGACTAGGCTGCATCTGCTGTCGTGTATGCTGGTCAGTATAAGGACGTCCCTTTTATCCTTATACTTTAGGAGGAGCAGATTGTCGCAGCAGAAAGCTTTGCTCTCTCCTAATTTTAGGATCTGACCCAGCAATGTTTTGGGGAGGCCCTTCTTATTTTTGCGGATTGTTCCGCATGCCAAGGTGGATCTGGACAAGAGAACTTTTACTAAGGGGACACTGTTATAAAAGTTGTCCAGATAAAGATGATAGCCTTTCCCAAGTAAAGGATGGATAAGATCCCATACGATCTTTCCACTAATTCCAAGGAAAGGGGGGCATTCTGGGGGATCTATATGGGAGTCTTTTCCCTCATAGACCCTAAAGGAGTAGGTGTAACCGGTGGCACTTTCGCACAGCTTGTAGAGCTTTATGCCGTACCGGGCTCTTTTATTGGGTAGATACTGCCTGAAGTGCAGTCTACCCTTGAAGCTGACTAGGGATTCATCTACCGAAATATTTTGCTGGGGGGTATAAACGTGGGAAAAAATTTGGGAGTAGTGGGCAATCAATGGTCGTATTTTATATAGCCTATCAAAATTTGGGTCCTGTGGGGGTGGGCACTGGCTATTATCATTGTAATGAAGGAATTTCAGGATGGCTTCGAAGCGCTTCCTTGGCATTACTGTGCGGTAAATGGGGGTGTTATATAAAATATCAAGGGACCAATAGTCTCTAATCCTAGGCTTTTTTATTAGGCCAAAACTTAAAAATATGCCCCAAAACTTCCGCAATTCCACTAGGTTTGTGGGGGTCCAATTTTGGCTTCTCCCATAATAAGAGTCAGGGTTCTGGGCGATAAATTGTTCCGCATAGATGTTGGTCTGCTGGACCATTAACGCTAAAAGGGAGTCTGAAAAAAAAAAGGTTAAAATAATCAATGGGGCTGAAACCCGTCATTTCAATTTGAATGCCTGAGCGGGCTGTAAACTCAGGCACCTGGGGGGTATAATTCTCTGCAGCTTCCCAGGTCAGCTCAGGCAGATCAGGAACTACGGCTCTTCTACGCCGACTGGGGGGTGCAGATTCAGAGTCACTGGATGCAGAGGAAGATGGAAGCACGAACTGCTCCTCACCTTCACTTGCGCTGTCCGTGTCGGAACACAGCATTGCAGATGCTTCCTCGGCTAAAAAGACTCTTTTGGCCATACTGAAAAACTTGTGCTACCTAACTAACTAAAAACAGGTTAGTGGGCACAAAAGGGCAGAAAAGCGGCAGATCGCTGGTTTTTTTTAACTTACGCACTGTATTTATTCCTGTCTCCGTCTCTCACAAGCTCTCTGACAGGAAAGAGCTTGTCAGAGACGGAGATGCCGGCAAACCACGGCTCCTGCGCTGTGATTGGCCTGTCAGTACTGACCAATCACAGCTCGTTTCCGGCACAGGGACCACTCTGATTGGTCCTGTTTGAATCCTGCTTTGTGATCGGGACGCTGTCACCATGTCTGTTGACATGGTGACAGTTTGAAGCTTGGGCATGCACAGCTTCCCCATGGCTCCTCTATCCCCCCCACGGGTGCAATAGGCAGGCACCACTGCTACTGCGCTGTGATTGGCCTGTCAGTACTGACCAATCACAGCTCGTTTCCGGCACAGGGACCACTCTGATTGGTCCTGTTTGAATCCTGCTTTGCGATCGGGACACTGTCACCATGTCTGTTGACATGGTGACAGTTTGAAGCTTGGGCATGCACAGCTTCCCCATGGCTCCTCTATTCCCCCCACGGGTGCAATAGGCAGGCAACACTGCTCCTGCGCTATGATTGGCCTGTCAGTACTGACCAATCACAGCTCGTTTCCGGCACAGGGACCACTCTGATTGGTCCTGTTTGAATCCTGCTTTGCGATCGGGACGCTGTCACCATGTCTATTGACATGGTGACAGTTTGAAGCTTGGGCATGCACAGCTTCCCCATGGCTCCTCTATCCCTCCACGGCTGCAATAGGCAGGCACACACCGCTCATACACGGAGCTGGCTCCCGGCCGCTTTCGGAAGGAGACGCCGACGTGGCCTTGCTCGTGCAACTCCAGGTGGGCTTGAGGCTTCCGAAAATGCCATAAAAAAAAAAAGATTTTTTTATTATGAAGGTAGAAAAATCAGCGGGACCGACCCGCGAGCGAAGCCGACGGGGAGTTCCAGGAGGTCGGCATGAGTTGGCCGTGCATACCGCTAAAGCCCTCAAACTCCGAGGCTGGCGCTGAGGAGCTCATACACGGCTGCAACCGGGCTGGCACGGCTTCCCCATGGCTCCTCTATCGCCCCAAGGATGCCATAGGCAGGCACACGCCGCTCATACCCGGAGCGGGCACACCGCCGCTGACATGCATCCTTCGCGGACCGGAAGTGCTTGTCAGCCGGCTGGACACAACGGGACTCGCCGCGGGCGCTGTGGAGCTCCCACAAGGAAGCTGCCGGCATGTACAAGCTCCCCAGGGGCCCCTCTATCCCCCCACGGGTGCAAAAGGCAGGCACACGCCGCTCATACTCGGAACTGGCTCCCGGCCGCTTTCGGAAGGAGACGCCGACGTGGCCTTGCTCGTGCAACTCCAGGTGGGCTTGAGGCTTCCGAAAATGCCATAAAAAAAAAAAGATTTTTTTATTATGAAGGTAGAAAAATCAGCGGGACCGACCCGCGAGCGAAGCCGACGGGGAGTTCCAGGAGGTCGGCATGAGTTGGCCGTGCATACCGCTAAAGCCCTCAAACTCCGAGGCTGGCGCTGAGGAGCTCATACACGGCTGCAACCGGGCTGGCACGGCTTCCCCATGGCTCCTCTATCCCCCCAAGGATGCCATAGGCAGGCACACGCCGCTCATACCCGGAGCGGGCACACCGCCGCTGACATGCATCCTTCGCGGACCGGAAGTGCTTGTCAGCCGGCTGGACACAACGGGACTCGCCGCGGGCGCTGTGGAGCTCCCACAAGGAAGCTGCCGGCATGTACAAGCTCCCCAGGGGCCCCTCTATCCCCCCACGGGTGCAAAAGGCAGGCACACGCCGCTCATACTCGGAACTGGCTCCCGGCCGCTTTCGGAAGGAGACGCCGACGTGGCCTTGCTCGTGCAACTCCAGGTGGGCTTGAGGCTTCCGAAAATGCCATAAAAAAAAAAAGATTTTTTTATTATGAAGGTAGAAAAATCAGCGGGACCGACCCGCGAGCGAAGCCGACGGGGAGTTCCAGGAGGTCGGCATGAGTTGGCCGTGCATACCGCTAAAGCCCTCAAACTCCGAGGCTGGCGCTGAGGAGCTCATACACGGCTGCAACCGGGCTGGCACGGCTTCCCCATGGCTCCTCTATCCCCCCAAGGATGCCATAGGCAGGCACACGCCGCTCATACCCGGAGCGGGCACACCGCCGCTGACATGCATCCTTCGCGGACCGGAAGTGCTTGTCAGCCGGCTGGACACAACGGGACTCGCCGCGGGCGCTGTGGAGCTCCCACAAGGAAGCTGCCGGCATGTACAAGCTCCCCAGGGGCCCCTCTATCCCCCCACGGGTGCAAAAGGCAGGCACACGCCGCTCATACTCGGAACTGGCTCCCGGCCGCTTTCGGAAGGAGACGCCGACGTGGCCTTGCTCGTGCAACTCCAGGTGGGCTTGAGGCTTCCGAAAATGCCATAAAAAAAAAAAGATTTTTTTATTATGAAGGTAGAAAAATCAGCGGGACCGACCCGCGAGCGAAGCCGACGGGGAGTTCCAGGAGGTCGGCATGAGTTGGCCGTGCATACCGCTAAAGCCCTCAAACTCCGAGGCTGGCGCTGAGGAGCTCATACACGGCTGCAACCGGGCTGGCACGGCTTCCCCATGGCTCCTCTATCCCCCCAAGGATGCCATAGGCAGGCACACGCCGCTCATACCCGGAGCGGGCACACCGCCGCTGACATGCATCCTTCGCGGACCGGAAGTGCTTGTCAGCCGGCTGGACACAACGGGACTCGCCGCGGGCGCTGTGGAGCTCCCACAAGGAAGCTGCCGGCATGTACAAGCTCCCCAGGGGCCCCTCTATCCCCCCACGGGTGCAAAAGGCAGGCACACGCCGCTCATACTCGGAACTGGCTCCCGGCCGCTTTCGGAAGGAGACGCCGACGTGGCCTTGCTCGTGCAACTCCAGGTGGGCTTGAGGCTTCCGAAAATGCCATAAAAAAAAAAAGATTTTTTTATTATGAAGGTAGAAAAATCAGCGGGACCGACCCGCGAGCGAAGCCGACGGGGAGTTCCAGGAGGTCGGCATGAGTTGGCCGTGCATACCGCTAAAGCCCTCAAACTCCGAGGCTGGCGCTGAGGAGCTCATACACGGCTGCAACCGGGCTGGCACGGCTTCCCCATGGCTCCTCTATCCCCCCAAGGATGCCATAGGCAGGCACACGCCGCTCATACCCGGAGCGGGCACACCGCCGCTGACATGCATCCTTCGCGGACCGGAAGTGCTTGTCAGCCGGCTGGACACAACGGGACTCGCCGTGGGCGCTGTGGAGCTCCCACAAGGAAGCTGCCGGCATGTACAAGCTCCCCAGGGGCCCCTCTATCCCCCCACGGGTGCAAAAGGCAGGCACACGCCGCTCATACTCGGAACTGGCTCCCGGCCGCTTTCGGAAGGAGACGCCGACGTGGCCTTGCTCGTGCAACTCCAGGTGGGCTTGAGGCTTCCGAAAATGCCATAAAAAAAAAAAGATTTTTTTATTATGAAGGTAGAAAAATCAGCGGGACCGACCCGCGAGCGAAGCCGACGGGGAGTTCCAGGAGGTCGGCATGAGTTGGCCGTGCATACCGCTAAAGCCCTCAAACTCCGAGGCTGGCGCTGAGGAGCTCATACACGGCTGCAACCGGGCTGGCACGGCTTCCCCATGGCTCCTCTATCCCCCCAAGGATGCCATAGGCAGGCACACGCCGCTCATACCCGGAGCGGGCACACCGCCGCTGACATGCATCCTTCGCGGACCGGAAGTGCTTGTCAGCCGGCTGGACACAACGGGACTCGCCGCGGGCGCTGTGGAGCTCCCACAAGGAAGCTGCCGGCATGTACAAGCTCCCCAGGGGCCCCTCTATCCCCCCACGGGTGCAAAAGGCAGGCACACGCCGCTCATACTCGGAACTGGCTCCCGGCCGCTTTCGGAAGGAGACGCCGACGTGGCCTTGCTCGTGCAACTCCAGGTGGGCTTGAGGCTTCCGAAAATGCCATAAAAAAAAAAGATTTTTTTATTATGAAGGTAGAAAAATCAGCGGGACCGACCCGCGAGCGAAGCCGACGGGGAGTTCCAGGAGGTCGGCATGAGTTGGCCGTGCATACCGCTAAAGCCCTCAAACTCCGAGGCTGGCGCTGAGGAGCTCATACACGGCTGCAACCGGGCTGGCACGGCTTCCCCATGGCTCCTCTATCCCCCCAAGGATGCCATAGGCAGGCACACGCCGCTCATACCCGGAGCGGGCACACCGCCGCTGACATGCATCCTTCGCGGACCGGAAGTGCTTGTCAGCCGGCTGGACACAACGGGACTCGCCGCGGGCGCTGTGGAGCTCCCACAAGGAAGCTGCCGGCATGTACAAGCTCCCCAGGGGCCCCTCTATCCCCCCACGGGTGCAAAAGGCAGGCACACGCCGCTCATACTCGGAACTGGCTCCCGGCCGCTTTCGGAAGGAGACGCCGACGTGGCCTTGCTCGTGCAACTCCAGGTGGGCTTGAGGCTTCCGAAAATGCCATAAAAAAAAAAAGATTTTTTTATTATGAAGGTAGAAAAATCAGCGGGACCGACCCGCGAGCGAAGCCGACGGGGAGTTCCAGGAGGTCGGCATGAGTTGGCCGTGCATACCGCTAAAGCCCTCAAACTCCGAGGCTGGCGCTGAGGAGCTCATACACGGCTGCAACCGGGCTGGCACGGCTTCCCCATGGCTCCTCTATCCCCCCAAGGATGCCATAGGCAGGCACACGCCGCTCATACCCGGAGCGGGCACACCGCCGCTGACATGCATCCTTCGCGGACCGGAAGTGCTTGTCAGCCGGCTGGACACAACGGGACTCGCCGCGGGCGCTGTGGAGCTCCCACAAGGAAGCTGCCGGCATGTACAAGCTCCCCAGGGGCCCCTCTATCCCCCCACGGGTGCAAAAGGCAGGCACACGCCGCTCATACTCGGAACTGGCTCCCGGCCGCTTTCGGAAGGAGACGCCGACGTGGCCTTGCTCGTGCAACTCCAGGTGGGCTTGAGGCTTCCGAAAATGCCATAAAAAAAAAAAGATTTTTTTATTATGAAGGTAGAAAAATCAGCGGGACCGACCCGCGAGCGAAGCCGACGGGGAGTTCCAGGAGGTCGGCATGAGTTGGCCGTGCATACCGCTAAAGCCCTCAAACTCCGAGGCTGGCGCTGAGGAGCTCATACACGGCTGCAACCGGGCTGGCACGGCTTCCCCATGGCTCCTCTATCCCCCCAAGGATGCCATAGGCAGGCACACGCCGCTCATACCCGGAGCGGGCACACCGCCGCTGACATGCATCCTTCGCGGACCGGAAGTGCTTGTCAGCCGGCTGGACACAACGGGACTCGCCGCGGGCGCTGTGGAGCTCCCACAAGGAAGCTGCCGGCATGTACAAGCTCCCCAGGGGCCCCTCTATCCCCCCACGGGTGCAAAAGGCAGGCACACGCCGCTCATACTCGGAACTGGCTCCCGGCCGCTTTCGGAAGGAGACGCCGACGTGGCCTTGCTCGTGCAACTCCAGGTGGGCTTGAGGCTTCCGAAAATGCCATAAAAAAAAAAAGATTTTTTTATTATGAAGGTAGAAAAATCAGCGGGACCGACCCGCGAGCGAAGCCGACGGGGAGTTCCAGGAGGTCGGCATGAGTTGGCCGTGCATACCGCTAAAGCCCTCAAACTCCGAGGCTGGCGCTGAGGAGCTCATACACGGCTGCAACCGGGCTGGCACGGCTTCCCCATGGCTCCTCTATCCCCCCAAGGATGCCATAGGCAGGCACACGCCGCTCATACCCGGAGCGGGCACACCGCCGCTGACATGCATCCTTCGCGGACCGGAAGTGCTTGTCAGCCGGCTGGACACAACGGGACTCGCCGCGGGCGCTGTGGAGCTCCCACAAGGAAGCTGCCGGCATGTACAAGCTCCCCAGGGGCCCCTCTATCCCCCCACGGGTGCAAAAGGCAGGCACACGCCGCTCATACTCGGAACTGGCTCCCGGCCGCTTTCGGAAGGAGACGCCGACGTGGCCTTGCTCGTGCAACTCCAGGTGGGCTTGAGGCTTCCGAAAATGCCATAAAAAAAAAAAGATTTTTTTATTATGAAGGTAGAAAAATCAGCGGGACCGACCCGCGAGCGAAGCCGACGGGGAGTTCCAGGAGGTCGGCATGAGTTGGCCGTGCATACCGCTAAAGCCCTCAAACTCCGAGGCTGGCGCTGAGGAGCTCATACACGGCTGCAACCGGGCTGGCACGGCTTCCCCATGGCTCCTCTATCCCCCCAAGGATGCCATAGGCAGGCACACGCCGCTCATACCCGGAGCGGGCACACCGCCGCTGACATGCATCCTTCGCGGACCGGAAGTGCTTGTCAGCCGGCTGGACACAACGGGACTCGCCGCGGGCGCTGTGGAGCTCCCACAAGGAAGCTGCCGGCATGTACAAGCTCCCCAGGGGCCCCTCTATCCCCCCACGGGTGCAAAAGGCAGGCACACGCCGCTCATACTCGGAACTGGCTCCCGGCCGCTTTCGGAAGGAGACGCCGACGTGGCCTTGCTCGTGCAACTCCAGGTGGGCTTGAGGCTTCCGAAAATGCCATAAAAAAAAAAGATTTTTTTATTATGAAGGTAGAAAAATCAGCGGGACCGACCCGCGAGCGAAGCCGACGGGGAGTTCCAGGAGGTCGGCATGAGTTGGCCGTGCATACCGCTAAAGCCCTCAAACTCCGAGGCTGGCGCTGAGGAGCTCATACACGGCTGCAACCGGGCTGGCACGGCTTCCCCATGGCTCCTCTATCCCCCCAAGGATGCCATAGGCAGGCACACGCCGCTCATACCCGGAGCGGGCACACCGCCGCTGACATGCATCCTTCGCGGACCGGAAGTGCTTGTCAGCCGGCTGGACACAACGGGACTCGCCGCGGGCGCTGTGGAGCTCCCACAAGGAAGCTGCCGGCATGTACAAGCTCCCCAGGGGCCCCTCTATCCCCCCACGGGTGCAAAAGGCAGGCACACGCCGCTCATACTCGGAACTGGCTCCCGGCCGCTTTCGGAAGGAGACGCCGACGTGGCCTTGCTCGTGCAACTCCAGGTGGGCTTGAGGCTTCCGAAAATGCCATAAAAAAAAAAAGATTTTTTTATTATGAAGGTAGAAAAATCAGCGGGACCGACCCGCGAGCGAAGCCGACGGGGAGTTCCAGGAGGTCGGCATGAGTTGGCCGTGCATACCGCTAAAGCCCTCAAACTCCGAGGCTGGCGCTGAGGAGCTCATACACGGCTGCAACCGGGCTGGCACGGCTTCCCCATGGCTCCTCTATCCCCCCAAGGATGCCATAGGCAGGCACACGCCGCTCATACCCGGAGCGGGCACACCGCCGCTGACATGCATCCTTCGCGGACCGGAAGTGCTTGTCAGCCGGCTGGACACAACGGGACTCGCCGCGGGCGCTGTGGAGCTCCCACAAGGAAGCTGCCGGCATGTACAAGCTCCCCAGGGGCCCCTCTATCCCCCCACGGGTGCAAAAGGCAGGCACACGCCGCTCATACTCGGAACTGGCTCCCGGCCGCTTTCGGAAGGAGACGCCGACGTGGCCTTGCTCGTGCAACTCCAGGTGGGCTTGAGGCTTCCGAAAATGCCATAAAAAAAAAAAGATTTTTTTATTATGAAGGTAGAAAAATCAGCGGGACCGACCCGCGAGCGAAGCCGACGGGGAGTTCCAGGAGGTCGGCATGAGTTGGCCGTGCATACCGCTAAAGCCCTCAAACTCCGAGGCTGGCGCTGAGGAGCTCATACACGGCTGCAACCGGGCTGGCACGGCTTCCCCATGGCTCCTCTATCCCCCCAAGGATGCCATAGGCAGGCACACGCCGCTCATACCCGGAGCGGGCACACCGCCGCTGACATGCATCCTTCGCGGACCGGAAGTGCTTGTCAGCCGGCTGGACACAACGGGACTCGCCGTGGGCGCTGTGGAGCTCCCACAAGGAAGCTGCCGGCATGTACAAGCTCCCCAGGGGCCCCTCTATCCCCCCACGGGTGCAAAAGGCAGGCACACGCCGCTCATACTCGGAACTGGCTCCCGGCCGCTTTCGGAAGGAGACGCCGACGTGGCCTTGCTCGTGCAACTCCAGGTGGGCTTGAGGCTTCCGAAAATGCCATAAAAAAAAAAAGATTTTTTTATTATGAAGGTAGAAAAATCAGCGGGACCGACCCGCGAGCGAAGCCGACGGGGAGTTCCAGGAGGTCGGCATGAGTTGGCCGTGCATACCGCTAAAGCCCTCAAACTCCGAGGCTGGCGCTGAGGAGCTCATACACGGCTGCAACCGGGCTGGCACGGCTTCCCCATGGCTCCTCTATCCCCCCAAGGATGCCATAGGCAGGCACACGCCGCTCATACCCGGAGCGGGCACACCGCCGCTGACATGCATCCTTCGCGGACCGGAAGTGCTTGTCAGCCGGCTGGACACAACGGGACTCGCCGCGGGCGCTGTGGAGCTCCCACAAGGAAGCTGCCGGCATGTACAAGCTCCCCAGGGGCCCCTCTATCCCCCCACGGGTGCAAAAGGCAGGCACACGCCGCTCATACTCGGAACTGGCTCCCGGCCGCTTTCGGAAGGAGACGCCGACGTGGCCTTGCTCGTGCAACTCCAGGTGGGCTTGAGGCTTCCGAAAATGCCATAAAAAAAAAAGATTTTTTTATTATGAAGGTAGAAAAATCAGCGGGACCGACCCGCGAGCGAAGCCGACGGGGAGTTCCAGGAGGTCGGCATGAGTTGGCCGTGCATACCGCTAAAGCCCTCAAACTCCGAGGCTGGCGCTGAGGAGCTCATACACGGCTGCAACCGGGCTGGCACGGCTTCCCCATGGCTCCTCTATCCCCCCAAGGATGCCATAGGCAGGCACACGCCGCTCATACCCGGAGCGGGCACACCGCCGCTGACATGCATCCTTCGCGGACCGGAAGTGCTTGTCAGCCGGCTGGACACAACGGGACTCGCCGCGGGCGCTGTGGAGCTCCCACAAGGAAGCTGCCGGCATGTACAAGCTCCCCAGGGGCCCCTCTATCCCCCCACGGGTGCAAAAGGCAGGCACACGCCGCTCATACTCGGAACTGGCTCCCGGCCGCTTTCGGAAGGAGACGCCGACGTGGCCTTGCTCGTGCAACTCCAGGTGGGCTTGAGGCTTCCGAAAATGCCATAAAAAAAAAAAGATTTTTTTATTATGAAGGTAGAAAAATCAGCGGGACCGACCCGCGAGCGAAGCCGACGGGGAGTTCCAGGAGGTCGGCATGAGTTGGCCGTGCATACCGCTAAAGCCCTCAAACTCCGAGGCTGGCGCTGAGGAGCTCATACACGGCTGCAACCGGGCTGGCACGGCTTCCCCATGGCTCCTCTATCCCCCCAAGGATGCCATAGGCAGGCACACGCCGCTCATACCCGGAGCGGGCACACCGCCGCTGACATGCATCCTTCGCGGACCGGAAGTGCTTGTCAGCCGGCTGGACACAACGGGACTCGCCGCGGGCGCTGTGGAGCTCCCACAAGGAAGCTGCCGGCATGTACAAGCTCCCCAGGGGCCCCTCTATCCCCCCACGGGTGCAAAAGGCAGGCACACGCCGCTCATACTCGGAACTGGCTCCCGGCCGCTTTCGGAAGGAGACGCCGACGTGGCCTTGCTCGTGCAACTCCAGGTGGGCTTGAGGCTTCCGAAAATGCCATAAAAAAAAAAAGATTTTTTTATTATGAAGGTAGAAAAATCAGCGGGACCGACCCGCGAGCGAAGCCGACGGGGAGTTCCAGGAGGTCGGCATGAGTTGGCCGTGCATACCGCTAAAGCCCTCAAACTCCGAGGCTGGCGCTGAGGAGCTCATACACGGCTGCAACCGGGCTGGCACGGCTTCCCCATGGCTCCTCTATCCCCCCAAGGATGCCATAGGCAGGCACACGCCGCTCATACCCGGAGCGGGCACACCGCCGCTGACATGCATCCTTCGCGGACCGGAAGTGCTTGTCAGCCGGCTGGACACAACGGGACTCGCCGCGGGCGTTGTGGAGCTCCCACAAGGAAGCTGCCGGCATGTACAAGCTCCCCAGGGGCCCCTCTATCCCCCCACGGGTGCAAAAGGCAGGCACACGCCGCTCATACTCGGAACTGGCTCCCGGCCGCTTTCGGAAGGAGACGCCGACGTGGCCTTGCTCGTGCAACTCCAGGTGGGCTTGAGGCTTCCGAAAATGCCATAAAAAAAAAAAGATTTTTTTATTATGAAGGTAGAAAAATCAGCGGGACCGACCCGCGAGCGAAGCCGACGGGGAGTTCCAGGAGGTCGGCATGAGTTGGCCGTGCATACCGCTAAAGCCCTCAAACTCCGAGGCTGGCGCTGAGGAGCTCATACACGGCTGCAACCGGGCTGGCACGGCTTCCCCATGGCTCCTCTATCCCCCCAAGGATGCCATAGGCAGGCACACGCCGCTCATACCCGGAGCGGGCACACCGCCGCTGACATGCATCCTTCGCGGACCGGAAGTGCTTGTCAGCCGGCTGGACACAACGGGACTCGCCGCGGGCGCTGTGGAGCTCCCACAAGGAAGCTGCCGGCATGTACAAGCTCCCCAGGGGCCCCTCTATCCCCCCACGGGTGCAAAAGGCAGGCACACGCCGCTCATACTCGGAACTGGCTCCCGGCCGCTTTCGGAAGGAGACGCCGACGTGGCCTTGCTCGTGCAACTCCAGGTGGGCTTGAGGCTTCCGAAAATGCCATAAAAAAAAAAAGATTTTTTTATTATGAAGGTAGAAAAATCAGCGGGACCGACCCGCGAGCGAAGCCGACGGGGAGTTCCAGGAGGTCGGCATGAGTTGGCCGTGCATACCGCTAAAGCCCTCAAACTCCGAGGCTGGCGCTGAGGAGCTCATACACGGCTGCAACCGGGCTGGCACGGCTTCCCCATGGCTCCTCTATCCCCCCAAGGATGCCATAGGCAGGCACACGCCGCTCATACCCGGAGCGGGCACACCGCCGCTGACATGCATCCTTCGCGGACCGGAAGTGCTTGTCAGCCGGCTGGACACAACGGGACTCGCCGCGGGCGCTGTGGAGCTCCCACAAGGAAGCTGCCGGCATGTACAAGCTCCCCAGGGGCCCCTCTATCCCCCCACGGGTGCAAAAGGCAGGCACACGCCGCTCATACTCGGAACTGGCTCCCGGCCGCTTTCGGAAGGAGACGCCGACGTGGCCTTGCTCGTGCAACTCCAGGTGGGCTTGAGGCTTCCGAAAATGCCATAAAAAAAAAAGATTTTTTTATTATGAAGGTAGAAAAATCAGCGGGACCGACCCGCGAGCGAAGCCGACGGGGAGTTCCAGGAGGTCGGCATGAGTTGGCCGTGCATACCGCTAAAGCCCTCAAACTCCGAGGCTGGCGCTGAGGAGCTCATACACGGCTGCAACCGGGCTGGCACGGCTTCCCCATGGCTCCTCTATCCCCCCAAGGATGCCATAGGCAGGCACACGCCGCTCATACCCGGAGCGGGCACACCGCCGCTGACATGCATCCTTCGCGGACCGGAAGTGCTTGTCAGCCGGCTGGACACAACGGGACTCGCCGCGGGCGCTGTGGAGCTCCCACAAGGAAGCTGCCGGCATGTACAAGCTCCCCAGGGGCCCCTCTATCCCCCCACGGGTGCAAAAGGCAGGCACACGCCGCTCATACTCGGAACTGGCTCCCGGCCGCTTTCGGAAGGAGACGCCGACGTGGCCTTGCTCGTGCAACTCCAGGTGGGCTTGAGGCTTCCGAAAATGCCATAAAAAAAAAAAGATTTTTTTATTATGAAGGTAGAAAAATCAGCGGGACCGACCCGCGAGCGAAGCCGACGGGGAGTTCCAGGAGGTCGGCATGAGTTGGCCGTGCATACCGCTAAAGCCCTCAAACTCCGAGGCTGGCGCTGAGGAGCTCATACACGGCTGCAACCGGGCTGGCACGGCTTCCCCATGGCTCCTCTATCCCCCCAAGGATGCCATAGGCAGGCACACGCCGCTCATACCCGGAGCGGGCACACCGCCGCTGACATGCATCCTTCGCGGACCGGAAGTGCTTGTCAGCCGGCTGGACACAACGGGACTCGCCGCGGGCGCTGTGGAGCTCCCACAAGGAAGCTGCCGGCATGTACAAGCTCCCCAGGGGCCCCTCTATCCCCCCACGGGTGCAAAAGGCAGGCACACGCCGCTCATACTCGGAACTGGCTCCCGGCCGCTTTCGGAAGGAGACGCCGACGTGGCCTTGCTCGTGCAACTCCAGGTGGGCTTGAGGCTTCCGAAAATGCCATAAAAAAAAAAAGATTTTTTTATTATGAAGGTAGAAAAATCAGCGGGACCGACCCGCGAGCGAAGCCGACGGGGAGTTCCAGGAGGTCGGCATGAGTTGGCCGTGCATACCGCTAAAGCCCTCAAACTCCGAGGCTGGCGCTGAGGAGCTCATACACGGCTGCAACCGGGCTGGCACGGCTTCCCCATGGCTCCTCTATCCCCCCAAGGATGCCATAGGCAGGCACACGCCGCTCATACCCGGAGCGGGCACACCGCCGCTGACATGCATCCTTCGCGGACCGGAAGTGCTTGTCAGCCGGCTGGACACAACGGGACTCGCCGCGGGCGCTGTGGAGCTCCCACAAGGAAGCTGCCGGCATGTACAAGCTCCCCAGGGGCCCCTCTATCCCCCCACGGGTGCAAAAGGCAGGCACACGCCGCTCATACTCGGAACTGGCTCCCGGCCGCTTTCGGAAGGAGACGCCGACGTGGCCTTGCTCGTGCAACTCCAGGTGGGCTTGAGGCTTCCGAAAATGCCATAAAAAAAAAAAGATTTTTTTATTATGAAGGTAGAAAAATCAGCGGGACCGACCCGCGAGCGAAGCCGACGGGGAGTTCCAGGAGGTCGGCATGAGTTGGCCGTGCATACCGCTAAAGCCCTCAAACTCCGAGGCTGGCGCTGAGGAGCTCATACACGGCTGCAACCGGGCTGGCACGGCTTCCCCATGGCTCCTCTATCCCCCCAAGGATGCCATAGGCAGGCACACGCCGCTCATACCCGGAGCGGGCACACCGCCGCTGACATGCATCCTTCGCGGACCGGAAGTGCTTGTCAGCCGGCTGGACACAACGGGACTCGCCGCGGGCGCTGTGGAGCTCCCACAAGGAAGCTGCCGGCATGTACAAGCTCCCCAGGGGCCCCTCTATCCCCCCACGGGTGCAAAAGGCAGGCACACGCCGCTCATACTCGGAACTGGCTCCCGGCCGCTTTCGGAAGGAGACGCCGACGTGGCCTTGCTCGTGCAACTCCAGGTGGGCTTGAGGCTTCCGAAAATGCCATAAAAAAAAAAAGATTTTTTTATTATGAAGGTAGAAAAATCAGCGGGACCGACCCGCGAGCGAAGCCGACGGGGAGTTCCAGGAGGTCGGCATGAGTTGGCCGTGCATACCGCTAAAGCCCTCAAACTCCGAGGCTGGCGCTGAGGAGCTCATACACGGCTGCAACCGGGCTGGCACGGCTTCCCCATGGCTCCTCTATCCCCCCAAGGATGCCATAGGCAGGCACACGCCGCTCATACCCGGAGCGGGCACACTGCCGCTGACATGCATCCTTCGCGGACCGGAAGTGCTTGTCAGCCGGCTGGACACAACGGGACTCGCCGCGGGCGCTGTGGAGCTCCCACAAGGAAGCTGCCGGCATGTACAAGCTCCCCAGGGGCCCCTCTATCCCCCCACGGGTGCAAAAGGCAGGCACACGCCGCTCATACTCGGAACTGGCTCCCGGCCGCTTTCGGAAGGAGACGCCGACGTGGCCTTGCTCGTGCAACTCCAGGTGGGCTTGAGGCTTCCGAAAATGCCATAAAAAAAAAAAGATTTTTTTATTATGAAGGTAGAAAAATCAGCGGGACCGACCCGCGAGCGAAGCCGACGGGGAGTTCCAGGAGGTCGGCATGAGTTGGCCGCTCCTACCGCTCTTGCCCTGGAAGTCCACAGCGGGCACTGCAGAGCACCTACACGGCTGCCCCCGGTCTTGCACAGCTTCCCCATGGCTCCTGTATCCCCCCCACGGGTGCAGGCACACGCCGCTCATACACTCTGGGGCTGGCTGACAGCCCAGGTGACATGCCACCTCCTAGCCGACCGGAAGTACATGTCAGGCGGCTTGGGACATCGTGGGACCCCCCCCGCTGGCGCTGTGGAGCTCATACACTGTTGCCACCGGGCATGCACAGCTTGCATACGGCTCCTCTGCCCCGGGCTGCAATGGGCAGCACACCCCGCTCATACACTCTGGAGCTGGCTGACAGCAACTGCTGCTGATAATGATGATGACGATAATGTGCAAAGGGTTATCTATCGGCGGACAGTGTCACACTCTGGCCCTGGAACTGTGCCACGGTCTGCCTCTGCTGTTCACTACCGCCTCTGACATTTTTGAACATACCCCACTTTAACTTGATTTTAAATGTTTCACTTTCAAATGTTTCCCTTTCAGTAGCAGAAATGGCATTCTTTGACATTTGGGCCTTTTTATTGTCACTGCTGCTTGGTCACCAAATGGATCTCCTTGGATTGAGGCCTAGTCCTCTCCCCACCGCCCTGGAACTCTGCCCCGGCCTACGCTGCCTGCCGTCACACCCCTGGCCCTGGAACTCTGCCCCGGCCTGCCCTTGCTGTTCACCACCGCCTCTGACATTTTTGAACATACCCCACTTTAACTTGATTTTAAATGTTTCACTTTCAAATGTTTCACTTTCAGTAGCAGAAATGTCATTCTTTGACATTTGGGCCTTTTTATTGTCACTGCTGCTTGGTCACCAAATGGATCTCCTTGGATTGAGGCCTAGTCCTCTCCCCACCGCCCTGGAACTCTGCCCCGGCCTACGCTGCCTGCCGTCACACCCCTGGCCCTGGAACTCTGCCCCGGCCTGCCCTTGCTGTTCACCACCGCCTCTGACATTTTTGAACATACCCCACTTTAACTTGATTTTAAATGTTTCACTTTCAAATGTTTCACTTTCAGTAGCAGAAATGTCATTCTTTGACATTTGGGCCTTTTTATTGTCACTGCTGCTTGGTCACCAAATGGATCTCCTTGGATTGAGGCCTAGTCCTCTCCCCACCGCCCTGGAACTCTGCCCCGGCCTACGCTGCCTGCCGTCACACCCCTGGCCCTGGAACTCTGCCCCGGCCTGCCCTTGCTGTTCACCACCGCCTCTGACATTTTTGAACATACCCCACTTTAACTTGATTTTAAATGTTTCACTTTCAAATGTTTCACTTTCAGTAGCAGAAATGTCATTCTTTGACATTTGGGCCTTTTTATTGTCACTGCTGCTTGGTCACCAAATGGATCTCCTTGGATTGAGGCCTAGTCCTCTCCCCACCGCCCTGGAACTCTGCCCCGGCCTACGCTGCCTGCCGTCACATCCCTGGCCCTGGAACTCTGCCCCGGCCTGCCCTTGCTGTTCACCACCGCCTCTGACATTTTTGAACATACCCCACTTTAACTTGATTTTAAATGTTTCACTTTCAAATGTTTCACTTTCAGTAGCAGAAATGGCATTCTTTGACATTTGGGCCTTTTTATTGTCACTGCTGCTTGGTCACCAAATGGATCTCCTTGGATTGAGGCCTAGTCCTCTCCCCACCGCCCTGGAACTCTGCCCCGGCCTACGCTGCCTGCCGTCACACCCCTGGCCCTGGAACTCTGCCCCGGCCTGCCCTTGCTGTTCACCACCGCCTCTGACATTTTTGAACATACCCCACTTTAACTTGATTTTAAATGTTTCACTTTCAAATGTTTCACTTTCAGTAGCAGAAATGTCATTCTTTGACATTTGGGCCTTTTTATTGTCACTGCTGCTTGGTCACCAAATGGATCTCCTTGGATTGAGGCCTAGTCCTCTCCCCACCGCCCTGGAACTCTGCCCCGGCCTACGCTGCCTGCCGTCACATCCCTGGCCCTGGAACTCTGCCCCGGCCTGCCCTTGCTGTTCACCACCGCCTCTGACATTTTTGAACATACCCCACTTTAACTTGATTTTAAATGTTTCACTTTCAAATGTTTCACTTTCAGTAGCAGAAATGGCATTCTTTGACATTTGGGCCTTTTTATTGTCACTGCTGCTTGGTCACCAAATGGATCTCCTTGGATTGAGGCCTAGTCCTCTCCCCACCGCCCTGGAACTCTGCCCCGGCCTACGCTGCCTGCCGTCACACCCCTGGCCCTGGAACTCTGCCCCGGCCTGCCCTTGCTGTTCACCACCGCCTCTGACATTTTTGAACATACCCCACTTTAACTTGATTTTAAATGTTTCACTTTCAAATGTTTCACTTTCAGTAGCAGAAATGGCATTCTTTGACAGAGTGCGTAATTTACGATTTAATTCTAATAAATGAACAATATTATAGATACTGGTAGTGCAAAAGGCTTAATTTTTCATACACATCTAGCCTTTGTCACTCTGACCTACTATATAAAAACTCAGGCTAGTAGGACAGATGTAGCCCGCGCAGCGGGCCAAAAATGTAGGCCTTTTTCACTAAAATGGGTATAAATAATCATTTTCCACAATACTGTCCCAGAGCATTTCACAACCAGCAACGAACCGCAAGTCTAATAGAATCAACTAAGGCGTCCATTCGTTCGCCTTGCAAAGCCGAACAATACGACACCTGACTTGGTCGTCTTTTCTGAAAGGGGACTCCTCTTTTGCCCCATAAACATGGCGGAATTTCCATATTAAGAGCTTAATATGGATAGGTTTACCAATTTTTTTCCGTAACCGCTCAATGTGGATTTACGAGCCCCAAAGCTATTATACGTCACCATCATCTGAGTATGTACGCCAAGAATCGTGACGATACGTCGCGCGGTTAGCGAGGAAAATTCTCGTTAGCCACGCCTGTTTCTACACACGGCTTAAATTTGTTTTTATAAAAAAATTAATATCTTGAAAACTAACTGTTGCATATAACTAATATTTGTTAAACATGTAGCCCTTGACACTCTGACCTAGCCTAAAAAAATTCAGCGTTCTGAGACGCGCGCTTGGACCACAAAAGCCTTGTGAGCGACGGCTATTTTTACACACGTTTACAATGTAGTTTTAATTAAAAAAAAAATATCTTAAACGCGAACCGCCTCAAAGCCATCAAACTTCTCACACCTGTAGCAGTTGACACTGTGACCTACCCTAAAAAATTTCAAGGGTCTGCGTCGCAGTTTTAGGCCCCAAAAGCCTCTTTAGCTGCTCCTGTTTAACGCACAGAGTGCGTAATTTACGTTTTAATTTGAATAAATGAACAATATTATAGATACTAGTAGTGCAAAAGGCCTAATTTTTCATACACATCTAGCCTTTGACACTCTGACCTACCATATAAAAACCCAGGCCAGCAGGACAGATGTAGCCCGCGCAGCGGGCCAAAAATGTAGGCCTTTTTCACTAAAATGGGTATAAATAATCATTTTCCACAATGCTGTCCCAGAGCATTTCACAACCAGCAACGAACCGCGGGTCTGATAGAATCAACCGAGGCGTCTATTCGTTCGCCTTGCAAAGCCGAACAATACGACACCTGACTCGGTCGTCTTTTCTGAAAGGGGACTCCTCTTTTGCCCCATAAACATGGCGGAATTTCCATAATAGGAGCTTAATATGGATAGGTTTTCCAATTTTTTTCCGTAACCGCTAAATGTAGAGTTATGAGCCCCGAAGCTATTATACGTCACCATCTCCTGAGTATGTATGCCAAGACTCGTGATGATACGTCGCGCCATTAGCGAGGTAATTTCTCGTTAGCGACGCCTGTTTCTAAACACGGCTTCAATTTATTTTTATAAAAAAATTAATATCTTGAAAACTAGCTGTTGGATATAACTAATATTTGTTAGACATGTAACCCTTGACACTCTGACGTAGCCTAAAAAAATTCAGGGTTCTGAGACGCGCGCTTTGACCACAAAAGCCTTGTGAGCGACGGCTATTTTTACACACGTTTACAATGTAGTTTTAATAAAAAAATTAATATCTTAAACGCGAACCGCCTCAAAGCCATCAAACTTCTCACACCTGTAGCAGTTGACAGTATGACCTACCCTAAAAAATTTCAAGGGTCTGCGTCGCAGTTTAAGGCCCCAAAAGCCTCTTTAGCTGCTCCTGTTTAACGCACAGAGTGCGTAATTTACGATTTAATTTGAATAAATGAACAATATTATAGATACTAGTAGTGCAAAAGGCCTAATTTTTCATACACATCTAGCCTTTGACACTCTGACCTACCCTATAAAAACTCAGGCCAGCAGGACAGATGTAGCCCGCGCAGCGGGCCAAAAATGTAGGCCTTTTTCACTAAAATGGGTATAAATAATCATTTTCCACAATGCTGTCCCAGAGCATTTCACAACCAGCAACGAACCGCGGGTCTGATAGAATCAACCGAGGTGTCCATTCGTTCGCCTTGCAAAGCCGAACAATACGACACCTGACTCGGTCGTCTTTTCTGAAAGGGGACTCCTCTTTTGCCCCATAAACATGGCGGAATTTCCATAATAGGAGCTTAATATGGATAGGTTTTCCAATTTTTTTCCATAACCGCTGAATGTAGAGTTATGAGCCCCAAAGCTATTATACGTCACCATCTCCTGAGTATGTATGCCAAGACTCGTGACGATACGTCGCGCCGTTACAGAGGTAATTTCTCGTTAGCCACGCCTGTTTCTAAACACGGCTTCAATTTATTTTTATAAAAAAATTAATATCTTGAAAACTAGCTGTTGGATATAACTAATATTTATTAGACATGTAGCCCTTGACACTCTGACGTAGCCTAAAAAAATTCAGGGTTCTGAGACGCGCGCTTTGACCACAAAAGCCTTGTGAGCGACGGCTATTTTTACACACGTTTACAATGTAGTTTTAATAAAAAAATTAATATCTTAAACGCGAACCGCCTCAAAGCCATCAAACTTCTCACACCTGTAGCAGTTGACACTATGACCTACCCTAAAAAATGTCAAGGGTCTGCGTCGCAGTTTTAGGCCCCAAAAGCCTCTTTAGCTGCTCCTATTTAACGCACAGAGTGCGTAATTTACGATTTAATTTGAATAAATGAACAATATTATAGATACTAGTGGTGCAAAAGGCCTAATTTTTCATACACATCTAGCCTTTGACACTCTGACCTACCCTATAAAAACTCAGGCCAGCAGGACAGATGTAGCCCGCGCAGTGGGCCAAAAATTTAGGCCTTTTTCACTAAAATGGGTATAAATAATCATTTTCCACAATGCTGTCCCAGAGCATTTCACAACCAGCAACGAACCGCGGGTCTGATAGAATCAACCGAGGTGTCCATTCGTTCGCCTTGCAAAGCCGAACAATACGACACCTGACTCGGTCGTCTTTTCTGAAAGGGGACTCCTCTTTAGCCCCATAAACATGGCGGAATTTCCATAATAGGAGCTTAATATGGATAGGTTTTCCAATTTTTTTCCATAACCGCTGAATGTAGAGTTATGAGCCCCAAAGCTATTATACGTCACCATCTCCTGAGTATGTATGCCAAGACTCGTGACGATACGTCGCGCCGTTAGCGAGGTAATTTCTCGTTAGCGACGCCTGTTTCTAAACACGGCTTCAATTTATTTTTATAAAAAAATTAATATCTTGAAAACTAGCTGTTGGATATAACTAATATTTATTAGACATGTAGCCCTTGACACTCTGACGTAGCCTAAAAAAATTCAGGGTTCTGAGACGCGCGCTTGGACCACAAAAGCATTGTGAGCGATGGCTATTTTTACACACGTTTAAAATTTAGTTCTATTGAAAAAATAATGTCTTAAAAGTGCACCACCACAAAGCCATCAAACTTCTGACACCTGTAGCAGTTGACACTCTGACCTACCCTAAAAAATTTCAAGGG
The DNA here is from genome assembly GCF_050947455.1 of Rhinoderma darwinii. Taxonomy (NCBI): domain Eukaryota; kingdom Metazoa; phylum Chordata; class Amphibia; order Anura; family Rhinodermatidae; genus Rhinoderma; species Rhinoderma darwinii. The sequence goes on along the minus strand of NW_027461683.1, from coordinate 522,452 downwards.
TCTGCGTCGCATTTTTAGGCTCCAAAAGCCTCTTTAGCTGCTCCTGTTTTATGCACAGAGTGCGTAATTTACGATTTAATTCTAATAAATGAACAATATTATAGATACTGGTAGTGCAAAAGGCTTAATTTTTCATACACATCTAGCCTTTGTCACTCTGACCTACTATATAAAAACTCAGGCTAGTAGGACAGATGTAGCCCGCGCAGCGGGCCAAAAATGTAGGCCTTTTTCACTAAAATGGGTATAAATAATCATTTTCCACAATACTGTCCCAGAGCATTTCACAACCAGCAACGAACCGCAAATCTAATAGAATCAACCAAGGCGTCCATTCGTTCGCCTTGCAAAGCCGAACAATACGACACCTGACTTGGTCGTCTTTTCTGAAAGGGGACTCCTCTTTTGCCCCATAAACATGGCGGAATTTCCATATTAAGAGCTTAATATGGATAGGTTTACCAATTTTTTTCCGTAACCGCTCAATGTGGATTTACGAGCCCCAAAGCTATTATACGTCACCATCATCTGAGTATGTACGCCAAGAATCGTGATGATACGTCGCGCGGTTAGCGAGGAAAATTCTAGTTAGCCACGCCTGTTTCTACACACGGCTTAAATTTGTTTTTATAAAAAAATTAATATCTTGAAAACTAACTGTTGCATATAACTAATATTTGTTAAACATGTAGCCCTTGACACTCTGACCTAGCCTAAAAAAATTCAGCGTTCTGAGACGCGCGCTTGGACCACAAAAGCCTTGTGAGCGACGGCTATTTTTACACACGTTTACAATGTAGTTTTAATAAAAAAAATAATATCTTAAACGCGAACCGCCTCAAAGCCATCAAACTTCTCACACCTGTAGCAGTTGACACTGTGACCTACCCTAAAAAATTTCAAGGGTCTGCGTCACAGTTTTAGACCCCAAAAGCCTCTTTAGCTGCTCCTGTTTAACGCACAGAGTGCGTAATTTACGTTTTAATTTGAATAAATGAACAATATTATAGATACTAGTAGTGCAAAAGGCCTAATTTTTCATACACATCTAGCCTTTGACACTCTGACCTACCATATAAAAACCCAGGCCAGCAGGACAGATGTAGCCCGCGCAGCGGGCCAAAAATGTAGGCCTTTTTCACTAAAATGGGTATAAATAATCATTTTCCACAATGCTGTCCCAGAGCATTTCACAACCAGCAACGAACCGCGGGTCTGATAGAATCAACCGAGGCGTCCATTCGTTCGCCTTGCAAAGCCGAACAATACGACACCTGACTCGGTCGTCTTTTCTGAAAGGGGACTCCTCTTTTGCCCCATAAACATGGCGGAATTTCCATAATAGGAGCTTAATATGGATAGGTTTTCCAATTTTTTTCCATAACCGCTGAATGTAGAGTTATGAGCCCCAAAGCTATTATACGTCACCATCTCCTGAGTATGTATGCCAAGACTCGTGACGATACGTCGCGCCGTTAGCGAGGTAATTTCTCGTTAGCGACGCCTGTTTCTAAACACGGCTTCAATTTATTTTTATAAAAAAATTAATATCTTGAAAACTAGCTGTTGGATATAACTAATATTTATTAGACATGTAGCCCTTGACACTCTGACGTAGCCTCAAAAAATTCAGGGTTCTGAGACGTGCGCTTGGACCACAAAAGCCTTGTGAGCGATGGCTATTTTTACACACGTTTACAATGTAGTTTTAATTAAAAAAATAATATCTTAAACGCGAACCGCCTCAAAGCCATCAAACTTCTCACACCTGTAGCAGTTGACACTATGACCTACCCTAAAAAATTTCAAGGGTCTGCGTCGCAGTTTTAGGCCCCAAAAGCCTCTTTAGCTGCTCCTGTTTAACGCACAGAGTGCGTAATTTACGATTTAATTTGAATAAATGAACAATATTATAGATACTAGTAGTGCAAAAGGCCTAATTTTTCATACACATCTAGCCTTTGACACTCTGACCTACCCTATAAAAACTCAGGCCAGCAGGACAGATGTAGCCCACGCAGCGGGCCAAAAATGTAGGCCTTTTTCACTAAAATGGGTATAAATAATCATTTTCCACAATGCTGTCCCAGAGCATTTCACAACCAGCAACGAACCGCGGGTCTGATAGAATCAACCGAGGTGTCCATTTGTTCACCTTGCAAAGCCGAACAATACGACACCTGACTCGGTCGTCTTTTCTGAAAGGGGACTCCTCTTTTGCCCCATAAACATGGTGGAATTTCCATAATAGGATCTTAATATGGATAGGTTTTCCAATTTTTTTCCATAACCGCTGAATGTAGAGTTATGAGCCCCAAAGCTATTATACGTCACCATCATCTGAGTATGTATGACAAGACTCGTGACGATACGTTGCGCCATTAGCGAGGTAATTTCTCGTTAGCGACGCCTGTTTCTAAACACGGCTTCAATTTATTTTTATAAAAACATTAATATCTTGAAAACTAGCTGTTGGATATAACTAATATTTAGTAGACATGTAGCCCTTGACACTCTGACATAGCCTAAAAAAAATCAGGGTTCTGAGACGCGCGCTTGGACCACAAAAGCCTTGTGAGCGACGGCTATTTTTACACACGTTTACAATGTAGTTTAAATAAAAAAAATAATATCTTAAACACGAACCGCCTCAAAGCCATCAAACTTCTTACACCTGTAGCAGTTGACACTATGACCTACCCTAAAAAATTTCAAGGGTCTGCGTCGCAGTTTTAGGCCCCAAAAGCCTCTTTAGCTGCTCCTATTTAACGCACAGAGTGCGTAATTTACGATTTAATTTGAATAAATGAACAATATTATAGATACTAGTAGTGCAAAAGGCCTAATTTTTCATACACATCTAGCCTTTGACACTCTGACCTACCCTATAAAAACTCAGGCCAGCAGGACAGATGTAGCCCGCGCAGCGGGCCAAAAATGTAGGCCTTTTTCACTAAAATGGGTATAAATAATCATTTTCCACAATGCTGTCCCAGAGCATTTCACAACCAGCAACAAACCGCGGGTCTGATAGAATCAACCGAGGTGTCCATTCGTTCGCCTTGCAAAGCCGAACAATACGACACCTGACTCAGTCGTCTTTTCTGAAAGGGGACTCCTCTTTTGCCCCATAAACATGGTGGAATTTCCATAATAGGAGCTTAATATGGATAGATTTTCCAATTTTTTTCCGTAACCGCTCAATGTAGAGTTACGAGCCCCGAAGCTGTTATATGTCACCATCTCCTGAGTAGCTACGCCAAGACTCGTGACGATACGTCGCGCGGTTAGCGAGGTAAATTCTCGTTAGCGACGCCTGTTTCTAAACATGGCTTCAATTTATTTTTATAAAAAAATTAATATCTTGAAAACTAGCTGTTGGATATAACTAATATTTGTTAGACATGTAGCCCTTGACACTCTGACCTAGCCTAAAAAAATTTAGGGTTCTGTGACGCGCGCTTGGACCACAAAAGCCTTGTGAGCGATGGCTATTTTTACACACGTTTACAATGTAGTTTTAATAAAAAAAATAATATCTTAAACGTGAACCGCCTCAAAGCCATCAAACTTCTCACACCTGTAGCAGTTGACACTATGACCTACCCTAAAAAATTTCAAGGTTCTGCGTCGCAGTTTTAGGCCCCAAAAGTCTCTTTTGCCGCTCCTGTTTAACGCACAGAGTGCGTAATTTACGATTTAATTCTAATAAATGAACAATATTATAGATACTAGTGGTGCAAAAGGCCTAATTTTTCATACACATCTAGACTTTGACGCTCTGACCTACCATATAAAAACTCACGCCAGTAGGACAGATGTAGCCCGCGCAGCGGCCCAACAATATAGGCCTTTTTCACTAAAATGGGTATAAATAATCATTTTCCACAATGCTGTCCCAGAGCATTTCACAACCAGCAACGAACCGCGGGTCTGATAGAATCAACCGAGGCGTCCATTTGTTCGCCTTGCAAAGCCGAACAATACAACACCTGACTCGGTCGTCTTTTCTAAAAGGGGACTCCTCTTTTGCCCCATAAACATGGCGGAATTTCCATATTAAGAGTTTAATATGGATAGGTTTTCCAATTTTTTTCCGTAACCGCTCAATGTAGAGTTATGAGCCCCGAAGCTGTTATACGTCACCATCTCCTGAGTATGTACGCCAAGACTCGTGATGATACGTCGCGCGGTTAGCAAGGTCACTTCTCGTTAGCGACGCCTGTTTCTAAACACTGCTTCAATTTATTTTTATAAAAAAATTAATATCTTGAAAACTAGCTGTTGCATATAACTAATATTTGTTAGACATGTAGCCCTTGACACTCTGACCTAGCCTAAAAAAATTCAGGGTTCTGTGACGCGCGCTTGGACCACAAAAGCCTTGTGAGCGACGGCTATTTTTACACACGTTTAAAATGTAGTTCTAATAAAAAAAATAATATCTTAAAAGCGAACCGCCTCAAAGCCATCAAACTTCTCACACCTGTAGCAGTTGACACTATGACCTACCCTAAAAAATTTCAAGGGTCTGCGTCGCAGTTTTAGGCCCCAAAAGCCTCTTTAGCTGCTCCTGTTTAACGCACAGAGTGCGTAATTTACTATTTAATTCTAATAAATGAACAATATTATAGATAATAGTAGTGCAAAAGGCCTAATTTTTCATACACATCTAGCCTTTGACACTCTGACCTACCATATAAAATCTTAGGCCAGCAGGACAGATGTAGCCCGCGCAGCGGGTCAAAAATTTAGGCCTTTTTCACTAAAATGGGTATAAATAATAATTTTCCATAATGCTGTCCCAGAGCATTTCACAACCAGCAACGAACCGCGGGTCTGATAGAATCAACCGAGGCATCCATTCGTTCGCCTTGCAAAGCCGAACAATACGACACCTGAATCGGTTGTCTTTTCTGAAAGGGGACTCCTCTTTTGCCCCATAAACATGGCGGAATTTCCATATTAAGAGCTTAATATGGATAGGTTTTCCAATTTTTTTCCGTAACTGCTCAATGTAGAGTTATGAGCCCCGAAGCTATTATACGTCACCATCTCCTGAGTATGTACGCCAAGACTCGTGACGATACGTCACGCGGTTAGCAAGGTCAATTCTCGTTAGCAACGCCTGTTTCTAAACACGGCTTCAATTTATTTTTATAAAAAAATTAATATCTTGAAAACTAGCTGTTGCATATAACTAATATTTGTTAGACATGTAGCCCTTGACACTCTGACCTAGCCTAAAAAAATTCAGGGTTCTGCGTCGTATTTTTAGGCCCCAAAAGCCTCTTTAGCTGCTCCTGTTTAACGCACACAGTTCGTAATTTACGATTTAATTTTTAATAACTAAATGATATTATAAATACTAGTAGTGCAAAAGGCCTAATTGTTCATACACATCTAGCCTTTGACACTCTGACCACCCATATAAAAACTCAGGCGAGCAGGACAGATATAGCCCGCGCAGCGGGCAAACTATTTAGGCCTTTTTTACTAAAATGGGTATAAATAATCATTTTCCACAATGCTGTCTCAGAGCATTTCACAACCAGCAACGAACCGCGGGTCTGATAGAATCAACCGAGGCATCTATTTGTTCGCCTTGCAAAGCCGAACAATACGACACCTGACTCGGTCGTCTTTTCTAAAAGGAGACTTTTCTTTTGCCCCATTAACATGGCGGAATTTCCATATTTAGAGCTTAATATGGATAGGTTTACCAATTTTTTTCCGTAACCGTTTAATGTGGAGTTACGAGCGCCGAAGCTGTATACGTCACCATCTCCTGAGTATATATGCCAAGACTCGTGATGGTACATCGCGCAGGTAGCGAGGAAAATCCTCGTTAGCGACGCCTGTTTCTGCACACGGCTTCAATTTATGTTTAGGAAAAAAATTAATATCTTAAAAACGAACTGTTCCATATATCTAATATTTGTTAGACATGTAGCCATGGACACTCTCACCTAGCCTAAAAATATTCAGGGTTCTGTGACGCGCGCTTGGACCACAAAAGCCTTGTGAGCGACGGCTATTTTTACACACGCTTACAATTTAGTTCTAATGAAAAACTCAGCCAGTTACGCTGTTTACATAACTCACGAACATATAACGTTTTTCATGATCGCAAAACATCTCGCTCAGCGGCAACACACAGTTTTTATGAAGATTAAAAAATATATACATTTATTGAATACATCCAAACATCCCAGAACCCAACAAATAAAAGTGCTATTGTTCTCTGTGCATTTTAATGTCCATTAAAAGTCCATGTTTTTAAGATTCTTATTTCTTCTTCCATTGGTCTAAAATATATTTTGCGCTGGGACGTTTTTTCCCCAGAGCTGATGTCCTAAAGTCCTCTTTATTTTGTCTTCTTCCGGCCGGTGGTTTTGAAGCAATCCTATGATTGAAAGATCATAGATTATTAATAATTAGTATCTCATTCTTACTTTACTAACGGTCCTAATTGTATTCATTAATCCTCTAGAATTTTATGAATATAACTCTAATCTTTATTTATTTTTTATTAAACAGGCAAACCAGGACCCCAATGACCTCTACTATAAGACAGAGTTGATGATTGTGAACCCACGACCACTGAGGAACCCAAAGAGGTTTTCCATGCATTTTCCAGCACATATCAGCTCAGAAACATCATGATAGTGAATTGCAAGGCCTTTAGATGCTACATTTGCCAAGTTGTTCCTAGCAATAGCAAGGGTAGCCTTTATATCCTCATCGCTGCTGTGCTTCATGCATTTTTTGTGCAGGTTCCCAGCATCAACTCTGTCTTATAGCAGATGGGGCAGGTCATTGTGGTCCATTGCCTGTTTAAGAAAAAATAATGAAAGATTATAGTTACATTAATAACATTGAAGAAGATTAATGCATATCGTTAGGACCGTTAGTAAACTAAGAATGAGACATGCTACGCTGCTTCTGTAACTGCCATTCACTACTATTGGAGTCACGGAAACAGCGTAGCTCATTAAATAAAAAAAATATATATCAATTTATTGAATACATCCAAACATCCCAGAACCCAACAAATAAAAGTGCTTTTGTTCCCTGTGCATTTTAATGTCCATTAAAAGTCCATAATTTTTAAGCTTCTTATTTCTTCTTCCATTGGTCCAAAATGTCTTTTACTCTTGGATGGTTTTTTCCCCAGAGCTGATGTCCTAAAGTCCTCTTTATTTTGTCTTCTTCCGGCAGGTGGTCTTGAAGCAATCCTATAATTAAAAGATCATAGATTATTAATAATTAGTTTCTCATAATTAGTTTACTAATGGTCCTGATAATATGCATTAATCCTCTACAATGTTATTAATATAACTCTCATCTTTATTTATTTTTTCTTAATCAGACAAAACAGGACCCCAATGACCTCTGCTATAAGACATAGTTAATGATTCTGAACCCACGACCACTGAGGAACCCAAAGAGGTTTTAATATATATATATATATATATATATATATATATATATATGTAAAGGAAATTAACTATCGATGCGCCTGAGCAGAACAACAGGGACTCTTTTGATTGCAGATAGTGATGTATCCCTCGACGTCACGTCAGCCCTTTGATAAAAGAAGAAAATAAATACTGATGTTAAAACAAAATGTGAGACATACAGTTTAATAAGCATATTAGTTTACAAAGTAAGGTCAATAAATGTATTTTATTATTACCCAGAGGAGCTCCCTTCCCCTCTCTGCCTCTGTGCCCTGGACCGTGTTCGGATGAACAATGAGGATGGTACTTGTGCTCTGAAAAAATAACCAAACATTAGTATATCAATTGATAAGTCTAACACAACTGAACTGAGGACATTTATAATAAAACTGAGAGTTTATCTACCTTGAAGTCCAATCATCATCATCATCATCATCATCATGATCAGCCAAGCTTTCTTTTTCTCCTCGGTCAGTTGATTCACTCCAGTCCTCTTTAGCACTGTAATCTTGTTCCTGGGCTTCTTCGTGGGATGTGATATCTTCTCTTTGGATTCCCTGGCCTCCTTCCTGAATGTTCTCTTGTCTATAGGGTAGACATAGAAAAAATAAAGCATTAAACTTCTAAAACAAATCATGTAATATTATACAGTATATATTATTTCCCACAATAAATTACCTTGAAGTGCTGGCTTGGGGCTGCTCACCACCGGCTTGCATTACCAGCATATAACCATGGCATATGTCCGTCAGTGTCTTCTCACGATAGTTTCTTTCCGCTGTCATGTTGGTGTGTGCCAAATATTTGGCAAAAAGACACTTTTCAGAGTCAGAAAAATTAGGGAGAGTCCAAGTTTCGCAAATCCTCCTGACAAGCTGACTGGTGATGTTGGGTAGTTTATATCTAGAAAGGAAAATAGAAAAACATAATACATACACAGCACTTAGAATTGAATAAAGACAGGTGACTTTTAAGAATCTTACTTTGTGTGGTACCGCAGGATGTCATTGGAAACATTATAAATCTCCTTTCCAGATGTAGAGAGGAAAAAGACTTCTGTTGGCATGTTGTTCTTTAGCAGCATTGGTCTTACTATCTCAAAGTAGACATTAAACCACTAGGGGAGGGATACAAATAAAGAGATTATTGAAAAGCATCTTTACAACTCCATAAAGTAAGTAGGAGCCTTATAGAAACTTACCATTTCTTCCTCCTTTGTTAGCACATAGGTTGCCACTTGGTGTGTAGAGGTCTTGTGTAACTTGACCCCAACAACTACCAGGTCTAAACCCAAATATCTGTGAGTGATCCTCTCATTCCACTCTGAAACCTATGAGTCAAAAGGAAAAAGTATGAGGGACAATGTACTTGCCACTGTATTGTGTTAGCCCAACCCTACGCCAAGCCACTTGTGTTTTGTTTTTTTTCTATACATATGCCAGTCTTTTGTTTCAGCATAATTTCTATCTCTAGCCAGGTGTAAGGTTTTTACATAGATTATTCACTCTGTTCTTGCAGACAAATATCCGACTTTAATAAGCTAACATTAACCTTATGCAGGCTTCACACCATTATCGGCCTTCAGGGCTCCCCTACACTATTAAAAGTATTTAACTGCAGCCATAAGGCCTCCAGACACTTCTCTAAAAAGCACCCCACAGCATAACCATAACAGGGTAGGAAAACAAAATGACGCAGAAAAACAGAGGAGGAGAAAGCTACTTACAGTCATATGTCTGACAACACCTGGCCGTTGGAGATGCCTCAAAATAAGCAGGGCCTCAAGATAATAAATAATTTCAAGTTGAGTGTCTCGCTTCATGTGTCTGTCTTTTGCAGCTTTGAGGCATTTCAGGAAGGTTGGCTTTGCCACAACTAAAAGCCTCTGACATTCCGGGGGTGTTTTCATAGAATTTGTCAATGACTTGTATCTAAACACAAAGTAAAGAGAAATAATTTTATTGTATATACACAAGTAATAAAGAGTAGTAGCAATATCTAAAATAAATATATACCTATTTGAGGTTTCATACTTTGTCTAAGGATACATTTGAGTTCATAACTCACCGTTTGCTGACAACTTCTCTTGAAATTCCCTTAGATAGCCTCTTTTGAATGTCCTCTGTAACATCCATAAAGAAGTTGCAGGACTTAAACAGCCTTGGTCTTTCTGCAGAGAGATTGGTCGCTCTCAGCTGATACGTCATGAACCTCCTGATATGTTTTAGGTAATTAAAGACAGTCTGGTTTGCAAGCTTCAGGTCACGCAGCTTTGTAAAAAAGGAGTTAACCTTCTCAATGTTGCTGACAAAGTCCAGATTGGGACGCTGCGGGTTCATGTAATAAAGGAACCTTGCCAAATTTTCAACCTCCTGCTTGTAGTTGGGCACATCCAATGTGTGCTGCAAATAGTAGGCAAAGCCCTTCAGTATTGGTTCGTCCAATGAATGTCGCTTGTATAGTCCAGCAGCCTTCATCTTCTGTCTTGTGACCACCGTCCATTTTGTCTGTAGGATTCTGTAATTTTGGAGAAAAGTGCAAGACATCAGATTTGACACATTTGACAGCCACAGAGAATACGTAAGGATTATCTATGTACACTGACCTCTGTGTCCTGTCATCAAAGTTTCCTGTAGTTCCGCTTTCTTGATTGGATTCTTCCTCAGACTCTAGTTGAAGCTGAAAGTCTCTATCACTTTCCTCCTCTGCGCTGTCATCTTCATGTGCTCTTCTGCCTTCTTCATTGTGTTGGTCTTCCCTCGGGTCTTCAGGCTGTGCAAGGAATGGTGTGTCTGTAACTTCTTCCTCAGGATCTGCAGGGATCAGTGTGACCTCCATTTCCTCATCAGGGACTGGTATGGCTGCAATATCCTCTACAGCCGCTGTGTGATGTGGCACAGTAAGGGCAGTTGATGCAGAGGTTGATGGTCTTCCATATTGTACATTGCTGTAAAATATAAAAAGCAACGTGAGTATAAGTGTAAACACTCGAGAGCTATGAGACATAAGCAGACAGGGGTGACACATACCTGGCCACAGTTGGTTTGTTAATGATCAAAAAGCCCCTGTCCTCGAGGAAGGGGACAACGTTTTCCAATGAGCCAAGAGAGATGATCTCTTGGTAACTGATTGCAGTGCCCTTAGATGCAATTTTCACCAGGGTTTTCCTGGCCAATGCCACAGTGGCTTTTATCTCCTCATCGCTGCTGAACCTCATACACTTTCTCCTCAGATGTGTAGAGAATAATGTCTGTGTACGGTAACATACTGGGCATGTCATAGGAGTTCTGTTTTGCCTGTTGAAAGACATGAGGTTTTGGATTTAAAAATGTCCTAAGTAATATAGCTTAGTTTGAAATATACCCAAACTGCAATCTCAAAAATAGTCACAAGATGTCCCACTACATGCATACTGATTTGTTTCAGGCAGGCTAACTGAACAATGCCTGGGTTTTAATACCACGCCCTACTGAAACAGGAGGCCTCTACGCTACCACATGGCTTCTCATAGTAACCTCTCTATGTTATAGGCAGTCTACAACATGTATTTTATACAAAAATGGCTATGTATTTTAGGGTATATCCTAGAGGTCAATAAACACATGAACTTGTACTTTTGCTGCAGATTACATGCTTGTAACTCAACTACCTGAACAATGCCTGGGCTTGTACAATATGGCCTACTGAAAATAAAATGGCACCTCTTCCCTAGCCCATGGCTCACCATGATTTCACTATACAATTTGCCTGAACTGAACATTAATGATGAACATAAATATACGTTAATAAACATATTTACTTACAATTTGGCTGCAGACTCCATTCCTGTAACTAGAACTTGTTGTCCTAAAGATGTATATTTGAGTCAAAAAAACAATAAATCTTTTAGAAGCAGTATCCAAAAGGCAGATGATGTAGGTATCCAGGTACAATGTCTCAAGTGAATAAGGTGAATAGCAAAAAAATAATGCAATCCAAGAAGGAGATCAGTCAATAGCTTTCAAGAAAACTTCCAAACTGACTGAAAATGCCTCAGTGTTTTAAACTGTTTTATAGTGTGAGGTTGATGCTTTGTAAGAAGATCCTCTTACACAAACAACAAACAGAGCCTGTGATAGGAGAGTTTGAATGATGCACAAAAGCTTATCTGCCTTTTTAGTGGCTGAGGAGAATAACAGAGATAAAACTACAGACTCATGCTGAAAACCTGATAATACAATTGTTTGAATACAATAGGACATTTACATTTATTAAATTTGATATTTACTATCATTTCTATTTCATATACACTATATCTATTTCATATACACCTATTAAATGTAATATTTATTATCGTTTCTAAGCTGTCCTTTACAACACGTTTTTTGCTACTGTTTTTATAGAAACTAGATAGGTATGTGGCATAGTGTTAAAATACATTAGAGTATGTACATTTTAATATGGTGCCCCCATAGCTGCACCATACAGTGTAATGCTCCCACAGTTGCACCATACAGTATAATGCCCCCCATAGCTGCACCATACTGTATAATGGCCGGATCATGACACGGATTTGAAACAGAACCGTGTGTCCGATGGACGTGAGCTAGGCGTCCATTCGTTCACCTTGCAGAGCCGAACAATATGACACCTGACTCTGTCGTCTTTTCTAAAAGGGTACCCCTCTTTTGCCCAATAAACATGGTGGAATTTCCTTATTAATTTATTTTTATTACAATAATTATTGTAATAATAATGTTGTTATATTGTATAATATGTAAATATGGTTTATGCCTATGCTTAACTTTAAAGTGTAGCTAAATGTTTGGCAAACTTCTGACATGTCAAAGTGACATGTCAGAAGTTTGGATTGGTGGGGGTCTGAACACTGAGACCCCCACCAATCGCTAGAACAAAGCTGCTGAGCGTTCACACGAGTGCTTCAGCTGTTTTGTTTTAGCGATTGGTGGGGATCTCAGTGCTCGGACCCCCACCAATCCAAACTTCTGACATGTCACTGTGACATGTCAGAAGTTTGTCAAACATTTAGCTACACTTTATTTTTGTGTTCTGTATTAATAAAGTTGTTATGTTGTATTATATGTAAAGTTGTTTTCGGCCTATTCTTACAGTGTACCTAAACGTTTATCAAACTTCTGACATGGTTTTAGTGCAGCTATGGTCCCCCATAGCTGCACCATACATTTTAATATGGTGCCCCCATAGCTGCACCATACAGTGTAATGCTCCCACAGTTGCACCATACAGTATAATGCCCCCCATAGCTGTCCCATACCATTTAATACCATTTAATACCATTTAATACCCCCATAGCTGCACCATACACTGTAATGCCCCCCATAGCTGCACCATACAGTATAATGGCGGGATCATGACACTGATTTGAAACAGAACCGTGTGTCCGATGGACGCGAGCTAGGCGTCCATTCGTTCACCTTGCAGAGCCGAACAATATGACACCTGACTCTCTTGTCTTTTCTAAAAGGGTACCCCTCTTTTGCCCAATAAACATGGTGGAATTCCCTTATTAATTTATTTTTATTACAAAATTAATATCTCCAAAACTAACCGTTGAATATCCCTTATATTTATTACACATGTAGCCCTTAACACTCTGACCTATCCTAAAAAATTAGGGGTGATAGGCATGCATGCAGTAGCTGTTTGGATGTGGATTTTTGAAATGACCGAGTTTTTGGTAGAAGGCACTGATGAATATAAGATAAGTGCGTTTACCAATTAATCTGTGTTTTTTCAGAAATCCATCTAAAAATAGATATGACACGGATTTTCGTGGGTCCGATGGACGCGAGCTAGGCGTCCATTCGTTCACCTTGCAGAGCCGAACAATATGACACCTGACTCTGTCGTCTTTTCTAAAAGGGTACCCCTCTTTTGCCCAATAAACATGGTGGAATTCCCTTATTAATTTATTTTTATTACAAAATTAATATCTCCAAAACTAACCGTTGAATATCCCTTATATTTATTACACATGTAGCCCTTAACACTCTGACCTATCCTAAAAAATTAGGGGTGATAGGCATGCATGCAGTAGCTGTTTGGATGTGAATTTTTGAAATGACCGAGTTTTTGGTAGAAGGCACTGATGAATATAAGATAAGTGCGTTTACCAATTAATCTGTGTTTTTTCAGAAATCCATCTAAAAATAGATATGACACAGATTTTCGTGGGTCCGATGGACGCGAGCTAGGCGTCCATTCGTTCACCTTGCAGAGCCGAACAATATGACACCTGACTCTGTCGTCTTTTCTAAAAGGGTACCCCTCTTTTGCCCAATAAACATGGTGGAATTCCCTTATTAATTTATTTTTATTACAAAATTAATATCTCCAAAACTAACCGTTGAATATCCCTTATATTTAATACACATGTAGCCCTTAACACTCTGACCTATCCTAAAAAATTAGGGGTGATAGGCATGCATGCAGTAGCTGTTTGGATGTGGATTTTTGAAATGACCGAGTTTTAGGTAGAAGGCACTGATGAATATAAGATAAGTGCGTTTACCAATTAATCTGTGTTTTTTCAGAAATCCATCTAAAAATAGATATGACACAGATTTTCGTGGGTCCGATGGACGCGAGCTAGGCGTCCATTCGTTCACCTTGCAGAGCCGAACAATATGACACCTGACTCTGTCGTCTTTTCTAAAAGGGTACCCCTCTTTTGCCCAATAAACATGGTGGAATTCCCTTATTAATTTATTTTTATTACAAAATTAATATCTCCAAAACTAACCGTTGAATATCCCTTATATTTATTACACATGTAGCCCTTAACACTCTGACCTATCCTAAAAAATTAGGGGTGATAGGCATGCATGCAGTAGCTGTTTGGATGTAAATTTTTGAAATGACCGAGTTTTAGGTAGAAGGCACTGATGAATATAAGATAAGTGCGTTTACTAATTAATCTGTGTTTTTTCAGAAATCCATCTAAAAATAGATATGACACAGATTTTCGTGGGTCCGATGGACGCGAGCTAGGCGTCCATTCGTTCACCTTGCAGAGCCGAACAATATGACACCTGACTCTGTCGTCTTTTCTAAAAGGGTACCCCTCTTTTGCCCAATAAACATGGTGGAATTCCCTTATTAATTTATTTTTATTACAAAATTAATATCTCCAAAACTAACCGTTGAATATCCCTTATATTTATTACACATGTAGCCCTTAACACTCTGACCTATCCTAAAAAATTAGGCGTGATAGGCATGCATGCAGTAGCTGTTTGGATGTGGATTTTTGAAATGACCGAGTTTTTGGTAGAAGGCACTGATGAATATAAGATAAGTGCGTTTACCAATTAATCTGTGTTTTTACACAGATCCATATGAAATCAGATTAGACATGGTATTATCACACGAGAAAGATCTTTAAAGCCCCTGGACACATATTGCACCCAGAGTGCATTTCTTGACATGTTGTGGTAGTCACCCCAAAATATAAGTCAGCCCCCCCCATAACTCCTGTGAGGGTTTGTAACACTTTTTTGAGTGTATCCCATAACAGGGCTTTGGAAGGGGTGATAGGCATGCATGCAGTAGCTGTTTGGATTTAAATTTTTGAAATGACCGAGTTTTAGGTAGAAGGCACTGATGAATATAAGATAAGTGCGTTTACCAATTAATCTGTGTTTTTTCAGAAATCCATCTAAAAATAGATATGACACGGATTTCCGTGCGTCCGAATGATGCGAGCTAGGCGTCCATTCGTTCACCTTGCAGAGCCGAACAATATGACACCTGACTCTGTTGTCTTTTCTAAAAGGGTACCCCTCTTTTGCCCAATAAACATGGTGGAATTCCCTTATTAATTTGTTTTTATTACAAAATTAATATCTCCAAAACTAACCGTTGAATATCCCTTATATTTATTACACATGTAGCCCTTAACACTCTGACCTATCCTAAAAAATTAGGGGTGATAGGCATGCATGCAGTAGCTGTTTGGATGTGGATTTTTGAAATGACCGAGTTTTAGGTAGAAGGCACTGATGAATATAAGATAAGTGCGTTTACCAATTAATCTGTGTTTTTTCAGAAATCCATCTAAAAATAGATATGACACAGATTTCCGTGGGTCCGAATGACGCGAGCTAGGCGTCCATTCGTTCACCTTGCAGAGCCGAACAATATGACACCTGACTCTGTCGTCTTTTCTAAAAGGGTACCCCTCTTTTGCCCAATAAACATGGTGGAATTCCCTTATTAATTTGTTTTTATTACAAAATTAATATCTCCAAAACTAACCGTTGAATATCCCTTATATTTATTACACATGTAGCCCTTAACACTCTGACCTATCCTAAAAAATTAGGGGTGATAGGCATGCATGCAGTAGCTGTTTGGATGTGGATTTTTGAAATGACCGAGTTTTAGGTAGAAGGCACTGATGAATATAAGATAAGTGCGTTTACCAATTAATCTGTGTTTTTTCAGAAATCCATCTAAAAATAGATATGACACGGATTTCCGTGGGTCCGAATGACGCAAGCTAGGCGTCCATTCGTTCACCTTGCAGAGCCGAACAATATGACACCTGACTCTGTTGTCTTTTCTAAAAGGGTACCCCTCTTTTGCCCAATAAACATGGTGGAATTCCCTTATTAATTTGTTTTTATTACAAAATTAATATCTCCAAAACTAACCGTTGAATATCCCTTATATTTATTACACATGTAGCCCTTAACACTCTGACCTATCCTAAAAAATTAGGGGTGATAGGCATGCATGCAGTAGCTGTTTGGATGTGGATTTTTGAAATGACCGAGTTTTTGGTAGAAGGCACTGATGAATATAAGATAAGTGCGTTTACCAATTAATCTGTGTTTTTACACAGATCCATATGAAATCAGATTAGACATGGTATTATCACACGAGAAAGATCTTTAAAGCCCCTGGACACATATTGCACCCAGAGTGCATTTCTTGACATGTTGTGGTAGTCACCCCAAAATGTAAGTCAGCCCCCCCCATAACTCCTGTGAGGGTTTGTAACACTTTTTTGAGTGTATCCCATAACAGGGCTTTGGAAGGGGTGATAGGCATGCATGCAGTAGCTGTTTGGATTTAAATTTTTGAAATGACCGAGTTTTAGGTAGAAGGCACTGATGAATATAAGATAAGTGCGTTTACCAATTAATCTGTGTTTTTTCAGAAATCCATCTAAAAATAGATATGACACGGATTTCCGTGCGTCCGAATGACGCGAGCTAGGCGTCCATTCGTTCACCTTGCAGAGCCGAACAATATGACACCTGACTCTGTTGTCTTTTCTAAAAGGGTACCCCTCTTTTGCCCAATAAACATGGTGGAATTCCCTTATTAATTTGTTTTTATTACAAAATTAATATCTCCAAAACTAACCGTTGAATATCCCTTATATTTATTACACATGTAGCCCTTAACACTCTGACCTATCCTAAAAAATTAGGGGTGATAGGCATGCATGCAGTAGCTGTTTGGATGTGGATTTTTGAAATGACCGAGTTTTAGGTAGAAGGCACTGATGAATATAAGATAAGTGCGTTTACCAATTAATCTGTGTTTTTTCAGAAATCCATCTAAAAATAGATATGACACGGATTTCCGTGGGTCCGAAGGACGCGAGCTAGGCGTCCATTCGTTCACCTTGCAGAGCCGAACAATATGACACCTGACTCTGTTGTCTTTTCTAAAAGGGTACCCCTCTTTTGCCCAATAAACATGGTGGAATTCCCTTATTAATTTGTTTTTATTACAAAATTAATATCTCCAAAACTAACCGTTGAATATCCCTTATATTTATTACACATGTAGCCCTTAACACTCTGACCTATCCTAAAAAATTAGGGGTGATAGGCATGCATGCAGTAGCTGTTTGGATGTGGATTTTTGAAATGACCGAGTTTTAGGTAGAAGGCACTGATGAATATATGATAAGTGCGTTTACCAATTAATCTGTGTTTTTACACAGATCCATATGAAATCAGATTAGACATGGTATTATCACACGAGAAAGATCTTTAAAGCCCCTGGACACATATTGCACCCAGAGTGCATTTCTTGACATGTTGTGGTATTCACCCCAAAATGTAAGTCAGCCCCCCCCCCATAACTCCTGTGAGGGTTTGTAACACTTCTTTGAGTGTATCCCATAACAGGGCTTTGGAAGGGGTGATAGGCATGCATGCAGTAGCTGTTTGGATTTAAATTTTTGAAATGACCGAGTTTTAGGTAGAAGGCACTGATGAATATAAGATAAGTGCGTTTACCAATTAATCTGTGTTTTTTCAGAAATCCATCTAAAAATAGATATGACACGGATTTCCGTGCGTCCGAATGATGCGAGCTAGGCGTCCATTCGTTCACCTTGCAGAGCCGTATAGCCCATAACAGGGCTTAGGAAGGGGTGATAGGCATGCATGCAGGAGCTGTTTGGATGTGGATTTTTTGAAATTATCGATTTTTTGCTAAATGGCCACTGATAAACGTGAAATCCATCTAAAAACAGATATGACATGGTATTATCACACGAGAAAGATATTTAAATACCACACATAGCACCCAGAGTGCAAGTTTCTTACAAGGGCTCAGAACACTGCTGTGAGTACCACACTAGTAAGGACCTATGTGTGCTGTTTTACTGTGAGCTCTATGCACCCCAAGTTCCTATATGCACCCCAAGTTCCATGTGAAGGCTCAGAACACTGCTGGGAGTGTGCCACATCAGTAATGCATCAATGTATGCAGTTTTGAATCACCTTTATGTGCTATGTTACTGTGAGCTCTATGTGAACCTTCTGTGCTCCAAAAGTCAACCTGGTAGTCAATAATAGGAGAACTGCTGTTTTCAGTGCTTCAGAACTTTCATCCTGTAACCATCCAAACATCAATGTACTTTTACTACATTGATCCATGTGAAGGCTCAGAACACTGCTGGGAGTGTGCCACATCAGTAATGCATCAATGTATGCAGTTTTGAATCACCTTTATGTGCTATGTTACTGTGAGCTCTATGTGAACCTTCTGTGCTCCAAAAGTCAACCTGGTAGTCAATAATAGGAGAACTGCTGTTTTCAGTGCTTCAGAACTTTCATCCTGTAACCATCCAAACATCAATGTACTTTTACTACATTGATCCATGTGAAGGCTCAGAACACTGCCGGGAGTGTGCCACATCAGTAATGCATCAGTGTTTTTAATTTTAACCGCACAGTGTGTGTTACAGTGCCATCCGATTCTTCGGTGATTCACAAACCTGAAGCTAGCATCTTCGGTGGTCCCAAAAGAAGAACCTGGAATCGCTTTAGATGTAAAAAGAAGAACCTGGCATCGGCGAAGATGTAGAGTCAACCTCAACAGGGTCTTCTTTCCCCGCTGATTCCGCCAAGCCCGTTCCCTTGGCTGTGGTTTCGCTAGATAGTAGGTAGGGACAGTGGGAATCTCGTTCATCCATTCATGCGCGTCACTAATTAGATGACGAGGCATTTGGCTACCTTAAGAGAGTCATAGTTACTCCCGCCGTTTACCCGCGCTTCATTGAATTTCTTCACTTTGACATTCAGAGCACTGGGCAGAAATCACATCGCGTCAACACCCGCCGCGGGCCTTCGCGATGCTTTGTTTTAATTAACCCCTTAAGGACGCAGCCTAGTTTTGGTCTTAAGGCTCAGAGCCCATTTTTCAAATCTGACATATTTCACTTTATGTGGTAATAACGTCGGAATGCTTAAACCTATCCAAGCGATTCTGAGATTGTTTTCTCATGACACTTTGGGCTTCATGTTCGTGGTAAAATTTGGTCGATATATTCAGTCTTTATTTGTGAAAAATTGCAAAATTTAGAGAAAATTTACAAAAAATAGCATTTTTCAGAATTTAAATGCATCTGTTTGAAAAACAGACGGTTATACCACCCAAAATAGTTACTAGTTCACATTTCCCATATGTCTACTTTAGATTGGCATCGTTTTTAGAACATTATTTTATTTTTCTTGGACGTTAGAAGGCTTAGAACATAAACAGCAATTTCTCATATTCTTAAGAAAATTTCAAAAGCCTTTTTTTGAAGGTACCAGTTCAGTTCTGAAGTGGATTTGAGGGGCCTATGTATTAGAAACCCTGATAAAACACCCCATTTTAAAAACTAGACCCCTCAAAGTATTCAAAACAGCATATAGAAAGTTTTTTAACCCTTCAGGCATTTCACAGGAATTAAAGCAAAGTGGAAATGAAATTTGCAAATTTTATTTTTTCTGCTGAATTTCAATTTTATTCAATTTTTTTCTGTTACAGAGAAGGTTTTACCAGAGAAATACTACTAAATATGTATTGTCCAGATTCTGCAGTTTTTAGAAATGTCCCACATGTGCCTCTAGTGCGCTCGTGGACTAAAACACAAGCCCTAGAAGCAAAGAAGCACCTAGTGCATTTTGAGGCCTCATTTTTATTAGAATATATTTTAGGCAGATTGCCAGGTTTGAAGAGGTGTTGAGGTATCAAAACAATGGAAACCCACCAGAAGTGACCCCATTTTGGAAATTACACCCCTCAAGGAATTCATTTATGGTTTTTGTTATCATTTTGACCGCACAGTTTTTTCACAGCACCTATTTGAATTGGGCTGTGAAATGAAAAAAATGATATTTTTTCCAATAAGATGTCATTTTTGATCAAAATTTCTTATTTTCACAGGGAACAACATACCCCATTTTGTTGCCCAATTTGTTCTTAGTGCGGCAATACCCCAATTGTGGTGATAAACTGCCGTTTGGGCCCATGGGAGGGCTCAGACGGAAAGGAGCGCTATGTGTTTGTTGGAGTCCAGATTTTGCTGGATTGGTTTTCGGGTGCCATGTCGCATTTGCAGAGCCCCAGAGGTATCAAAGCAATGGAAACCCACCAGAAGTGACCCCGTTTTGAAAACTACACCCCTCAAGGAATTCATTTATGGTTTTTGTTATCATTTTGACCGCACAGTTTTTTCACAGCACCTATTTGAATTGGGCTGTGAAATGAAAAAAATGATATTTTTTCCAATAAGATGTCATTTTTGATCAAAATTTCTTATTTTCACAGGGAACAACATACCCCATTTTGTTGCCCAATTTGTCCTTAGTGCGGCAATACCCTATTTGTGGTGATAAACTGCCGTTTGGGCCCATGGGAGGGCTCAGAAGGAAAGGACCACCATTTGGCCTACAGGAGCTTTTCTGGTGCTAAGTCATGTATGCAGAAGCCCCTGAGGTACCAGTAGAGTTGAAACCCCCGAGAAGTGAACCCATTTTAAAAACTATACCCCTTAAGACATTCATCTAGAGGTGTAGTGAGCATTTTGACCCCACAGGTACTGTGTAAAAGATAATGCGCAGCAGATGGTGCAGAGTGAGATTTGCAATTTTATATATATATATGGCATGTCAGTGTCCGATATATTGTGCCCAGCATGCGCCACCGGAGATATACACCCCTTAAATTGTAATGTGGGTTCTCCTGGGTACGGCAATACCCTACATGTGGCTGTTATCAGCTGCCTGGGCACACGGCAGGGCTTAGAAGGGAAGGACCACCATTTGGCCTACTGGAGCTTTTCTGGTGCTAAGTCATGTATGCAGAAGCCCCTGAGGTACCAGTACAGTTGAAACCCCCGAGAAGTGACCCCATTTTAAAAACTACACCCCTTAAGACATTCATCTAGAGGTGTAGTGAGCATTTTGACCCCACAGGTACTGTGTAAAAGATAATGTGCAGCAGATGGTGCAGAGTGAGATTTGCAATTATATATATATATATGCCATTTCAGTGTCCAATATAGTGTGCCCAGCATGCGCCACCGGAGATATACACCCCTTAAATTGTAATGTGGGTTCTCCTGGGTACGGCAATACCCTACATGTGGCTGTTATCAGCTGCCTGGGCATACGGCAGGGCTCAGAAGGGAAAGATGAGGGGGGTAAGCTGTGCGGAGTGCATCAGGGTAAATTAAAAATCAAGGCATGTATGATACATTTTAAAACAATCTTTTATACAGAGCCCTGGTTTTTCGGGACACGTGTCACATTGGTATATTGTGTTCTTCCTTATCCCCCTCTTATAGCAGACTCTGCACCTCTTTTGACTCTTTCCCTTTCCACCGGTTTGGGGAACTTCTCCTGGAAAGTGTTGCCTTGGTACGATGCGTGTGGCCTCGCTTCCAGAAGTACTGGGTGCCCCCCCTTCCTGGTCCCTAAAGATTAGATCTTGAAATTCCAGGAAAGTTCCCGTCTGGCCTGCACATCGACGTAGCACGTACGCATTGTACAAAGCCATCGGTATGATGTGCACGGCCAGCTTCTTATACCACACTGCATGGCGCTGTAGGGCTTCAGGACTTGATTTGACAAGTCCATCCCTCCCATGTACCTATTGTAGTCCAGGATGCAGTCTGGTTTGGGGGTGGCCTTTCCTTCATATATCCTAAATCTGTAGTTATACCCTGATGCACTCTCACAGCTTATACATCTTCACGCCATACCTTGCCCTCTTACCCAGCAGGTACTTGCGGAATTGAACCCTCCCTTTAAAATGTACATGGGACTCATCAATAGAAATACACTTCTCGGGGGTGAATGCTTGGGAAAACCGGGCACTGAAACGGTCTAATAGGGGTCTCCATTTATACAAACGGTCAAAACTGGGGTAATCTCGGGGTGGGCACGGCTCATTATCAGTATAATGTAAGAAGCGAAGTATTGCCTCATTTATTTATTTTTTTAGGTTACAGTTCAGTTCTGAAGTTGCTTTGAGGGGCCCATATATTAGAAACCCCTATCAAACACCCCATTTTAGAAACTAGACCCCTCAAAGTATTCACAACAGCATTTAGAAAGTTTATGAACCCTTTAGGTGTTTCACAGAAATTTAGAGCAAAGTAGAGGTGAAATTAACTTTTTTTTTTTGTCAGAAAATCCTCTTTATACCATTTTTTTTATAACACAAAAGG
>NW_027461683.1:455000-490000 GCF_050947455.1 Rhinoderma darwinii | reverse complement strand
GGACCAGAGATACTCATGATCAACTCTGTCAAACGCTTTTGCCTGATCCAAAGACAGCATGTACCCCTTCCAGTGCCCAGCTCTGCCCTGTTCCACCGCCTCCCTGACACCCAGGACAGCACTAAAGGTGCTTCGACCTGGGACAGTGCAGTGCTGGACTCCCGAGAGGAGCTGTGGTGCAAACTCGACCAACCTGTTAAACAGTACTTTTGCCAGAATCTTCCGGTCCGTATTGAGAAGCGCTATGGGACGCCAGTTCTCAATACGGGACGGATCTTTACCCTTTGACAGCAGGATCAAGGCTGACCTACCCATTGACTTTGGCAGAGCGCCCGAGGATAGGCACTCATTAAAAACCCCAGTCAAGAGGGGAATCAAAGCTTCCCCAAAGGTCTTATAGAACTCGGACGTTAAGCCATCCGGTCCCGGCGATTTCTTAAGAGCTAACCCTTCAATCGCCCTCTTTACTTCCTCTTCCTTGATTTCCTCTGTCAAAACGCCAAGAGAGGGGCTTATCCTTGGCTCCGGAATGGTTTCAGCCAGGAAAGCCGACATTTTGTCTCGATCTAGTTCCTTCCTACTCAAGAGGTGTGAGTAGAAAGATCTGACCACCTCCAGGATCCCTGATTTGGACCTGTTCAGGGATCCCGTACTATCAATCAGTCCTGCCACATATTTGCAATCCACTGACATCCTACAGTTTTTGTAAGGGTCGGGCGAGCGATACCTCCCGAAGTCCCTCTCAAAAACCAAGGACGTGTGCCTATCATACTGACACCTCTTAAGCAAGGACTTCACACAGGAGATATCCTTGCGGCTACCTCCTGTCGAGACAAGCTGCTCGAGTTTCCTTCTTAGGTCCTGGTACAGACAGTGTCCGGCCAGGCTCCTAAAGTTGGAAAGCTGGCGGAAGAATTTTGCCGCACGTTTCTTGAGCATCTCCCACCACTCTGACTTACTGTTACAAAGGCCCAAAAGAGGTACCTGGCTCTGCAGAAAATCCTCGAAGGACTGTCTGACTTCCGCTTCTTCCAGGAGTGCCGAATTCAATCTCCAAAAGCCCCTTCCCATCCGATGGGTCTCTGCAACGTTCAAAGAAAAAACAATTAAACAGTGATCGGAGAATTCTACCTCCTCAACCACAAGTGGCGAGAAGACAGCCTCCCCCTTCAAATAAAACCTGTCTATTCTAGATCTAATCTGACTACCCCTATGGTATGTGTAACCACTGTGGTCCGGGGTGTGCCTGATGTGGACATCCTCCAGACGAGCCTCACTAACTATGCTATTTAAAGCGACGCTGTCATAACCCAGCCTGTCTTTGGAGCCCCTCCGGTCCTTCTGCCTCACAACTGTGTTGAAGTCTCCTCCAAAGACCACCTGACGGCTGGTAAAAAGAAAAGGCTTGATCTTCATAAAGAGGCATTTGCGGTCCCACTTGGTTTGCGGACCGTAGATGTTTATGAGCCTAAGCTCTTGCCCCTTCATGAAGACGTCCAAGACCAGACACCTCCCCATTTCTACCTCGATCACTCGTCGGCATTTTACCTCTGTTGTCCTGAAAAGGACAGCCACTCCGCTATACGGCTCGGCCGCAAGAGACCAGTAAGATGGCCCGTGCCTCCACTCCCTTCTGGCCTTATGCACTGATGCCAGGTCTGGCACCCTGGTCTCCTGCAAAAATAAAACATCGGCCTCAACCCGGCCGAGAAAATCAAAGGCCGTGAATCTGGCCGCATCTGACCTAATGCTGGCGACATTAATACTCGCCAGGGTCAACGGAGTAGGTACCGCCATCAAGAGTGATCGAGTTCGACCGCTAGCTTCTTCCCTCCCCCAGTTAGCCCGTCGCTATCTGGGTCCGGGGAATCTTCGTTGCCTCTCTTGAGACTTACACCCGAGAGATCCATATCCTTAGCCAAGTCTTTCACCTCTGGAACCAAAAGAGGAGAGAGTGAGTCCACAACATTACAAACAATATTTACACTCCCATCCCCCGCCACCACCCCCGCCACCATCCCCGTTTCCCCACCCCCCCCTTTGTCCACTAGTGCCGTGACAACCCCCTCCCCAGGCATTTGGCCTACTACCTGGTTCGAGGGTCCAGCACCTCCCGAAGGACCCGACCTTCGCACCGATACCTCACCCCCGCCCTCCTCTTCTTCCGAAGAGGAGGAGATGTCCTCCCGAAGGGCTTGGTACCGGTTGGAGAGCCCTATCAGGGGGGAGCCAGTCAAGCCCTCCTTTGGGATCTGGCCGGTCTTGGATGTTTTTAATTTAGGAGCCCTGGTCTTGCATAGGGTCTTCCTACCAGTGTCCTCTCTTTTGTCTTGCCCCCTCACTTCGTCCTCGTCCAAACTTCCATAGTACGAGGACCCACTAGAGGGGGCTTCTCCTCTCCTCCTCACCAGTCTCCTGATCTCTTCCTCTACCCCACCGTCCCCAAGGGCCTCCGCAGACATACCAGCCTCCTGAGGGACGGCAGACTGAACCCCATGGCTTTGGGGCCCCCCCTGCTCCCTCTCAAGTCGGCGGCACTCCTGCCTCTTCGTTTTAGAAGGAGGCAGGGTCCTTACCTTCCTCGACCCTATCACCCCTCCATCCTCCCCAGCCCCCTCCCCAGCGACACCATCACCACGACCACTACCACTGGCAAGGCTAGGCGCCACCGGGTTGAAGACCAGGTTGGCGAAGGAGCGCGGACAGCGGCTAAAGGGGTGACCTAGGTCACCGCACAGGTTACACCTAATGTCCTTACAAGTGGCGGCAAGATGGCCCAAAGCCCCACACAGCGCACACCTCCTCTCCTTACACTGTGCGCTAAAGTGTGTGGGGCTGCCGCACTTGTGACAGACCTTCGGCTGCCCCTGGTAAAAGACCAGGATCCTGTCCCTCCCCAAGAAAGCAGAGGAGGGCATGTGGGACACCGAGTTCCCCTGGACCTTTAACTTCACGGAAAAGGTCCAGGCACCAGACCAAATCCCGTGCTCGTCCCGATTTTTTTGGGGCATTCCTTTGACCTCGCCATACCTCTCCACCCAGGTCATTATATCAATGCAAGAGAGTGACTCATTACTAGTCAAAATGGTCACTCTCTTGATGACCTCACTCTGCCTTGAAACGGCCTGAACGGCGAAACCCTGCCACTGGGGCAATGCCCGTGCCAGCTCATGACGGGACCAGAAGGATTCCAACCCCTCTGCCGTCATGAAGCTGACATCGAACACCGAGGTGCCGTAGGGATGGATCAGGGCATAGATATCATTAGCCCTAAATCCCATCTCCAGGAGCAGCTCCACAACCCTAGATCTTGGGGGGCTAGCTTCCTTACCGACCCACCGGAGACGGGCCACATTCCTGCGGACACCCCCGGGTCCCCCTGTCGGAAGAGACAACACTGGTGGTCCCTTCCCTTGGTTTTCTCGGAAGGCAGCCTGTCCGTACTTCTCGTACCAGAAAGACAGGTCAACCTGCTCACCCCCTATTTGGACAGAGCTCTCGCCTCTCCTTAGGGCCTCCGCAAGGCGCCGTTGCAAGTTACCATGCACGGCACCCGCGGACAAAGGGGCACTCGGGCCCGCTGCGGCTGCAGCATAGGACCTTCCCACCTGTACAGCTCCCGGAGCCCCAGTAGACACTTTGACAACAGGCGCCCCACTTTCCAGTGAGCCCCCCCTTGGGCTAACCTCCATCAATCCCCCTTCCGGGCCCTCTCCGGGAGCTGCATCCACCTCCTGTAATTCCATATGCTCCTCACCCCCATTCAAAATCATACCCCAATTTACACCCCCATCCACACCATTTACACCATTTACATCTCCCAACCCCTCTCCCACCTTTATTTCTTCCCCAGAAACATTCCCCCCACCATCTTCCATCACAATTGAATTTTCCCTTTTTTCACCCCCATTCACACCACATGCGTTTTTGCATGCGTTTTTTCCTGCAGGCGCGTTTTCCTGCCTGCAGGACTCTTTCACCCTTGCTGAGCCAGCCATAATGTCAAAATTTGTTTCCCTGGTTGCTTCCTCCTCCACCGGGCGCAACTTTGCAGGGGAAAGCACCACTCTGGGCACCAACTTGTTCTCCCCCAAGGGGATACACATAGCGCCCGTGCCCAACTGCTTGGGACCGAGCACTACGTTCTTATTTGCCACCAAACTGTCCGGCCTCTCAGCCAGTCTCGCCACCGCACTGCTACCGCCACTAGATCTGGCGGCAGCAGTGCCACTGATCTTCGGAACCTGCCCAGCGGGAGGGCTACACATAATCTCCCCTCCGTCAGACCCCCGATCCACTGCAGGATCAGGAGTGAGCTGACCAGAGGGGTTTGCAATGGCATCCTGGGGGACAGGGAGTACGTCGGGCTTACAAAGGGGTACAAACACAAGACGCTCCTCCATGATTGGAGTCTTACCTGCCTTCTCTGCCTTCCGCCTCCTTCTCCTTTCGGCCTTGCTAGACAGGTCGTCCGACACCGGATCCCCTCCGAATGTGAAATCCCCAAAGTTCACCGGTGGGGACCGCACCTGCCTAGTCCTGGCCGTCAGGAGTCCCCCGGGACCGCCACTGCGTCCGGTCTCCTCCGACTCCGACCACGATTCCCCTGAGCCCTCGGAACTGCTCAGCGACATGAGGACACCCGATGGTCGGTGCCTCGCTACATCTTGCACTTTCAATTCAGGCTTCACAGCACGCTCCCGCTGTGCACAAGGGAGGCTGCCCTCTGATACCTGGCTGCACTCAGACACCTGTGCCTCACTTCCTCCCTGCTTGATTGAGGCCGACTCAGGGATTAACTCCTCGCTTGCCTCTTGGCCTGCATCTTGGGCCGATTCCTGGCCCTGTTCCAATGCTCTTTTCCCCAGAGACTTTTTCCATCTTAACAGTCTCTGGCGAAAACTCCCCGAGGACTGCAAAATCAAGTCCAGCCTGGTCTCCAGGAAGCTTATACGCTCCTTCAGCTCCTTTATCTTCTTTGAAATTGCCGGTCTTTTATTCTTTGAACAGTGATCCGCGCGATACCGTTGATCAGCAAGAGACTGCTTCAGGGCCAGTCTCTCCTCCTCTGAAGCCATGTACAGGCTCGTAACTGCCGTTACCCTTTGCCGGAACTGCTGTTGCGGCTCCCTTGGGGCTAATACCGGCCAGTCCTCGAGCCGGTACTCGAGGTCCTCCATATCCAGGATTTCGCCTATTTCCCCGTGCGACACCACGGAGCACCAGGCAGTCTCTGACATACCCGGCACCTCTCGTCCGCTCTCTCCCTTGTCACTCCTTTCACCGGCGGCATCCACCGCCGCGAGCTTTACTCCCGCAGCGGCTCCCGCCATTGCGCCGGCTGCCGCTGCGGGCCTCTCCGTCCTTCCTCCAGTCCGACTCACTGTGTCCAAGGCAAGTGGAGCCTTCACGTCCCCGCGGCTGTGCTGGCTCAAATCTTCATTGGAGCCGCCGCTCCTCAAGCACATCCTCCCTGACCGTCGTAGCATGCCGGCTGCCTCCTCCATCTTGCGGCCACTCTCCCGCCCGGCTTCGGCGGCCAGTGTGTCCTCCTCCTTACTCACCCCCGACTCCGGGGTCTCTCCCCAGGACCCCACTCCTCCTGGGAAAGGAGTGGGGACCCTGCCTGGAACTCCAGCCGGATCCAGCAAGGGTTTTTCGGCTTACAAAATGTGAAAGCACCTCACACACTGCTCACACACCTCTCCCCTCAGGGAGCAAGCCTGTTCTGACACCAGCACACACAAACTCCTCCTCTTCCCGTGGCTGCTGGCACCAGTCTTGCCCTCCAATGGATCCTCGTTAAAGGATTTAAAGTGTACTCATTCCAATTACAGAGCCTCGAAAGAGTCCTGTATTGTTATTTTTTGTCACTACCTCCCCGGGTCGGGAGTGGGTAATTTGCGCGCCTGCTGCCTTCCTTGGATGTGGTAGCCGTTTCTCAGGCTCCCTCTCCGGAATCGAACCCTGATTCCCCGTTACCCGTGGTCACCATGGTAAGCGCAAAAAGTACCATCGAAAGTTGATAGGGCAGACGTCCGAATGTATCGTCGCCGTCACGGGGACGTGCGATCGGCCCGAGGTTATCTAGAGTCACCAGAGCGGCCGGGGAGAGCGTAGGGAGGGCCGGAGCCCGACCCCACCGCCCAAGCCCTCGGATTGGTTTTGGTCCTATAAATGCACGCGTTCCGGGTGGTCAGCGCTCGTAGGCATGTATTAGCTCTAGAATTACCACAGTTATCCAAGTAACGGTTGGAGCGATCAAAGGAACCATAACTGATTTAATGAGCCATTCGCAGTTTCACTGTACCGGCCGTGTGTACTTACACGTGCATGGCTTAATCTTGGAGACAAGCATATGCTACTGGCAGGATCAACCAGGTAGTCCCCCCTTCCATCGAAGTGCTGAGACTACCTTCATTTATTGCGCTCGGGAGGTGGGCGGCCTCGCAGTGCCAGGGGGACAAGACGACTTTCCAAGGCAGCAGAGAAAGTCCAGGACCTTTGCAGAGAATAGGTCAACCAAGAGCCCCGCGGGAGGTCGCAGCTGGCTGCCAACTTGGTACCGGTACAACCTGGTCACCGCTCGGAAGCGGCCCAGGTCTGCAGGACATGGGTTGGCATAACTGCTACGACGCGCCCCAGGACAATCCCGGCTACCTGCTCTCACCGACGGCCCAGCTCGAAACCTGCCGAGCAGGAGGACACCTTCAAACAACCGACCCCCCTTCCAAGGCATCGGAAGACAGTCGAGGACACATGGAAAGAGAGCAACCAAGAGCCCCGTTGTTGGACGCAGATTGGCACTGAGACCGCAACCAGGTTTCGCGACCACATAAATGTAAGTCAACCGGGGTGTTCAATATGCCACTGTGACGCTTCAGGACAGTCCGGGCTACATACTCTCACCGCGGGCCAGCTCTCAACCTGCCGAGGAGGAGGATGCCTTCAAACAACCGACCGACCCTTCCAAGGCATCGGAAGACAGTCTAGGACACATGGAAAGAGAGCAACCAAGAGCCCCGTTGTTGGACGCAGATTGGCACTGAGACCGCAACCAGGTTTCGCGACCACATAAATGTAAGTCAACCGGGGTGTTCAATATGCCACTGTGACGCTTCAGGACAGTCCGGGCTACATACTCTCACCGCGGGCCAGCTCTCAACCTGCCGAGGAGGAGGATGCCTTCAAACAACCGACCGACCCTTCCAAGGCATCGGAAGACAGTCTAGGACACATGGAAAGAGAGCAACCAAGAGCCCCGTTGTTGGACGCAGATTGGCACTGAGACCGCAACCAGGTTTCGCGACCACATAAATGTAAGTCAACCGGGGTGTTCAATATGCCACTGTGACGCTTCAGGACAGTCCGGGCTACATACTCTCACCGCGGCCCAGCTCGCAACCTGCCAAGATGGAGGAAGCCTACGAAGACCGGTCGGTCGGTCGGGGCAGAATCGTAAGTCGAGGACCTGTTTAGAGAGAGCCCAACATAGAGCCGAGAAGATGGAGCGCGCTCATCGTCCCTAACCCTTACCAGTAAGGTATCAAGGACCAGGCTTAGGTAATATGGGACAAAGGCAACGGCAACCTCGACAATCCGGGTTAACTGCTCTCACCGGCGGCCCAGCTCGCAACCTGCCGAGATGGAGGACGCCTACGAAGACCGGTCGGTCGGTCGGGGCAGAATCGTAAGTCGAGGACCTGTTTAGAGAGAGCCCAACATAGAGCCGAGAAGATGGAGCGCGCTCATCGTCCCTAACCCTTACCAGTAAGGTATCAAGGACCAGGCTTAGGTAATATGGGACAAAGGCAACGGCAACCTCGACAATCCGGGTTAACTGCTCTCACCGGCGGCCCAGCTCGCAACCTGCCGAGATGGAGGACTCCTACGAAGACCGGTCGGTCGGTCGGGGCAGCATCGTAAGTCGAGGACCTGTTTAGAGAGAGCCCAACATAGAGCCGAGAAGATGGAGCGCGCTCAGTGTCCCTAACCCTTACCAGTAAGGTATCAAGGACCAGGCTTAGGTAATATGGGACAAAGGCAACGGCAACCTCGACAATCCGGGTTAACTGCTCTCACCGGCGGCCCAGCTCGCAACCTGCCGAGATGAAGGATGCCTACGAAGACCGGTCGGTCTTAAGTCGAGGACCTGTTTAGAGAGAGCCCAACATAGAGCCGAGAAGATGGAGCGCGCTCAGCGTCCCTAACCCTTACCAGTAAGGTAACAAGGACCAGGCTTAGGTAATATGGGACAAAGGCAACGGACAACCTCGACAATCCGGGTTAACTGCTCTCTCCGGCGGCCCAGCTCGCAAAGTGCCGAGGAGGACGCATTTGTCGCCCACGGGGAACCGAGGCCGCTTTCCCGGCGGCTTAGCGGCTCCACATGGGATGGGGCCGCCCCCTCCGGAGAGGGGGGGAGGGAAGCCACCGTGGAGCCGCGTGTGGCTTGCATGCGGGAGCCACGCCGACACTTCCAGCCTCGGGCGAGGCGGAAGACGGCTTTGGACTACTTGCGAGAAACAACCGTGCCCCATGCGCGGGTGCGCCTGGGAGCACCTCGGCTAGAGAGGCCCTTGCGAGCAGCGGACATACGGGGGCGGTCACTGCCTCCCCGTCGTTTAAAGCTTTCTCTCGCGCCTCGGGCTCCGGCGACACCAGCGCACTCTCGGACGCCTTTTAGAGTGATAGAAGCAGCACTGAGCAAACGCACCTCGCGGGAGCGAGAGGTACCGGCGCCCGCCTTAGCAGGACCGCCGGGCTTTTTGGGACACCGGCCGTAGGTGGCCGGGGGCGAAACAGACCCGGACGGTGTGGGAGGAAGACGCGCTCGCCGTAACCGACAGGGCTCCAAAGCACTGCCGAGCGAGTGGTCCCTCCGCCGCCGGGTCGCGGGGAGCCAGATCGATCTGAGGAGTCTTGGACAAATTCCAAAGACTCAAACGGCGCGGGAGCACGTGCTCCTCTCACAGCTTAACGACAGGTGGACGAGGCCGACGAGGACTTCCAGGAGACACCATGAGAGGGCCGGTGCCTATCGCTCACACCCTGGAAGTCACTCTCGGCCACGAACGGTTAGGACTTCCCGCTAGGAAGAACCGTAGGGACTTGGAACACGAAACCAAAATGCCCTCTCACCGGATTTCAGGTGAAGGAGATATTCGCACCCCTAAAAGTGTCACCACCTCAAATACACCGGGGTAAGGTGCCAACT
This sequence comes from Rhinoderma darwinii, assembly GCF_050947455.1. Taxonomy (NCBI): domain Eukaryota; kingdom Metazoa; phylum Chordata; class Amphibia; order Anura; family Rhinodermatidae; genus Rhinoderma; species Rhinoderma darwinii. The sequence continues at coordinate 480,783 of NW_027461683.1, read as the reverse complement.
TACCCGGGCTCCTGGAACTGCTGCCCGGCTGAAGCCCAAAATAAAAACCTCATAGGGTTTTTCCTCCAAAACGTCAATGAAGACAGACCTGCCAGCGAGGCCGACGGGGACTTCCAGGAGGCCGGCATGACGTGCCACTACATACCGGTCACACCATGGAAGTCCTTCTCGGGTTGGACCAGGTGCAGCTCCCGCTAGAACGTGCAGCACGTCCTCCTTCACGGTACTCTCGATTGGAGTCGCCAACGTGGCCGAGCTCCTACAACTGCTGGTCGGCCTGGGACTCCAGAAAGAATGTACCAAAGTTCTTTCGTGGAAGTTCAGGTGCAGCGGACCGACCAGCCAATGAGGCCGACGGGGACTTCCAGGAGACACCATGAGAGGGCCGGTGCCTATCGCTCACACCCTGGAAGTCACTCTCGGCCACGAACGGTTAGGACTTCCCGCTAGGAAGAACCGTTGGGACTTGGAACTCAAAACCTAAATGCCCTCTCACAGGATTTCAGGTGAAGGAGATATTCGCACCCCTAAAAGTGTCACCACCTCAAATACACCGGGGTAAGGTGCCAACTTACCCGGGCTCCTGGAACTGCTGCCCGGCTGAAGCCCAAAATAAAAACCTCATAGGGTTTTTCCTCCAAAACGTCAATGAAGACAGACCTGCCAGCGAGGCCGACGGGGACTTCCAGGAGGCCGGCATGACGTGCCACTACATACCGGTCACACCATGGAAGTCCTTCTCGGGTTGGACCAGGTGCAGCTCCCGCTAGAACGTGCAGCACGTCCTCCTTCACGGTACTCTCGATTGGAGTCGCCAACGTGGCCGAGCTCCTACAACTGCTGGTCGGCCTGGGACTCCAGAAAGAATGTACCAAAGTTCTTTCGTGGAAGTTCAGGTGCAGCGGACCGACCAGCCAATGAGGCCGACGGGGACTTCCAGGAGACACCATGAGAGGGCCGGTGCCTATCGCTCACACCCTGGAAGTCACTCTCGGCCACGAACGGTTAGGACTTCCCGCTAGGAAGAACCGTTGGGACTTGGAACTCAAAACCTAAATGCCCTCTCACAGGATTTCAGGTGAAGGAGATATTCGCACCCCTAAAAGTGTCACCACCTCAAATACACCGGGGTAAGGTGCCAACTTACCCGGGCTCCTGGAACTGCTGCCCGGCTGAAGCCCAAAATAAAAACCTCATAGGGTTTTTCCTCCAAAACGTCAATGAAGACAGACCTGCCAGCGAGGCCGACGGGGACTTCCAGGAGGCCGGCATGACGTGCCACTACATACCGGTCACACCATGGAAGTCCTTCTCGGGTTGGACCAGGTGCAGCTCCCGCTAGAACGTGCAGCACGTCCTCCTTCACGGTACTCTCGATTGGAGTCGCCAACGTGGCCGAGCTCCTACAACTGCTGGTCGGCCTGGGACTCCAGAAAGAATGTACCACAGTTCTTTCTTGGAAGTTCAGGTGCAGCGGACCGACCAGCCAATGAGGCCGACGGGGACTTCCAGGAGACACCATGAGAGGGCCGGTGCATATCGCTCACACCCTGGAAGTCACTCTCGGCCACGAACGGTTAGGACTTCCCGCTAGGAAGAACCGTTGGGACTTGGAACTCAAAACCTAAATGCCCTCTCACAGGATTTCAGGTGAAGGAGATATTCGCACCCCTAAAAGTGTCACCACCTCAAATACACCGGGGTAAGGTGCCAACTTACCCGGGCTCCTGGAACTGCTGCCCGGCTGAAGCCCAAAATAAAAACCTCATAGGGTTTTTCCTCCAAAACGTCAATGAAGACAGACCTGCCAGCGAGGCCGACGGGGACTTCCAGGAGGCCGGCATGACGTGCCACTACATACCGGTCACACCATGGAAGTCCTTCTCGGGTTGGACCAGGTGCAGCTCCCGCTAGAACGTGCAGCACGTCCTCCTTCACGGTACTCTCGATTGGAGTCGCCAACGTGGCCGAGCTCCTACAACTGCTGGTCGGCCTGGGACTCCAGAAAGAATGCACCAAAGTTCTTTCGTGGAAGTTCAGGTGCAGCGGACCGACCAGCCAACGAGGCCGACGGGGACTTCCAGGAGGCCGGCATGACGTGCCACTACATACCAGTCACACCATGGAAGTCCTTCTCGGCCACGAAGGGTTAGGACTTCCCGCTAGGAAGAACCGTTGGGACTTGGAACGCGGAGCAGAAATGCCCTCTCACAGGTTTTCAGGTGAAGGAGATATTCGCTCCCCTAAAAGTGTCACCACCTCAAATACACCGGGGTAAGGTGCCAACTTACCCGGGCTCCTGGAACTGCTGCCCGGCTGAAGCCCAAAATAAAAACCTCATAGGGTTTTTCCTCCAAAACGTCAATGAAGACAGACCTGCGAGCTAGGCCGACGGGGACTTCCAGGAGGCCGGCATGGCGTGCCACTACATACCGGCCACACCATGGAAGTCATTCTCGGGTTGGACCAGGTGCAGCTCCCGCTAGAACGTGCAGCACGTCCTCCTTCACGGTACTCTCGATTGGAGTCGCCAACGTGGCCGAGCTCCTACAACTGCTGGTCGGCCTGGGACTCCAGAAAGAATGCACCAAAGTTCTTTCGTGGAAGTTCAGGTGCAGCGGACCGACCAGCCAACGAGGCCGACGGGGACTTCCAGGAGGCCGGCATGACGTGCCACTACATACCAGTCACACCATGGAAGTCCTTCTCGGCCACGAAGGGTTAGGACTTCCCGCTAGGAAGAACCGTTGGGACTTGGAACGCGGAGCAGAAATGCCCTCTCACAGGTTTTCAGGTGAAGGAGATATTCGCTCCCCTAAAATTGTCACCACCTCAAATACACCGGGGTAAGGTGCCAACTTACCCGGGCTCCTGGAACTGCTGCCCGGCTGAAGCCCAAAATAAAAACCTCATAGGGTTTTTCCTCCAAAACGTCAATGAAGACAGACCTGCGAGCTAGGCCGACGGGGACTTCCAGGAGGCCGGCATGGCGTGCCACTACATACCGGCCACACCATGGAAGTCATTCTCGGGTTGGACCAGGTGCAGCTCCCGCTAGAACGTGCAGCACGTCCTCCTTCACGGTACTCTCGATTGGAGTCGCCAACGTGGCCGAGCTCCTACAACTGCTGGTCGGCCTGGGACTCCAGAAAGAATGCACCAAAGTTCTTTCGTGGAAGTTCAGGTGCAGCGGACCGACCAGCCAACGAGGCCGACGGGGACTTCCAGGAGACACCATGAGAGGGCCGGTGCCTATCGCTCACACCCTGGAAGTCACTCTCGGCCACGAACGGTTAGGACTTCCCGCTAGGAAGAACCGTTGGGACTTGGAACTCAAAACCTAAATGCCCTCTCACAGGATTTCAGGTGAAGGAGATATTCACACCCCTAAAAGTGTCACCACCTCAAATACACCGGGGTAAGGTGCCAAAGTACCCGGGCTCCTGGAACTGCTGCCCGGCTGAGGCCCAAAATAAAAACCTCATAGGGTTTTTCCTCCAAAACGTCAATGAAGACAGACCTGCCAGCGAGGCCGACGGGGACTTCCAGGGGGCCGGCATGACGTGCCACTACATACCGGTCACACCATGGAAGTCATTCTCGGGTTGGACCAGGTGCAGCTCCCGCTAGAACGTGCAGCACGTCCTCCTTCAAGGTGTTCGGTTGGAGTCGCCAAGGTGGCCGAGCTCCTGCAACTGCTGGTCGGCCTGGGACTCCAGAAAGAATGCATCAAAGTTCTTTCGTGGAAGTTCAGGTGCAGCGGACCGACCAGCGAGCAAGGCCGACGGGAACTTCCAGGAGGCCAGCATGATGTGCCACTACATACCGGTCACACCATGGAAGTCCTTCTCGGGTTGGACCAGGTGCAGCTCCCGCAAGAACGTGCAGCACGTCCTCCTTCATGGTACTCGGTTGGAGTCACAGGGCTGGCCGAGCTCCTGCAACTGCTGGTCGGCCTGGGACTCCAGAAAGAATGCACCAAAGTTCTTTCATGGAAGTTAAGGTGCAGCGGACCGACCAGCGAACGAGGCCGACGGGGACTTCCAGGAGGCACCGTGAGAGGGCGGGCCGGTACCTATTGCTCAAACCCTGGAAGTCACTCTCGGCCAGGAACGGTTAGGACTTCCCGCTAGGAAGAACCGTTGGGACTTGGAACTCAAAACCTAGATGCCCTCTCACAGGATTTCAGGTGAAGGAGATATTCACACCCCTAAAAGTGTCACCACCTCAAATACACCGGGGTAAGGTGCCAAAGTACCCGGGCTCATGGAACTGCTGCCCGGCTGAGGCCCAAAATAAAAACTTCATAGGGTTTTTTCTCCAAAACGTCAATGAAGACAGACCTGCGAGCGAGGCCGACGGGGACTTCCAGGAGGACGGCAGGAGGTGCCACTACCTACCGGTCACACCATGGAAGTCCTTCTCGGCTTGGAACGGGAGCAGCTCCCGTTTGTACTTCCTCGTTCACGGCTTTCGGTAGGAGTTGCCGAGGTGGCCGAGCTCCTGCAACTGCAGGTCGGCTTGGGACTTCAGAAAATACCATAAAAAAAAAAAGTGTTTTTTATTATGAAGGTAAAACACACAGCGGGACCGAGCCGTGAGCCAGGCCGACGGGGACTTCCAGGAGGACGGCAGGAGGTGCCACTACCTACCGGTCACACCATGGAAGTCCTTCTCGGCTTGGAACGGGAGCAGCTCCCGTTTGTACTTCCTCGTTCACGGCTTTCGGTAGGAGTTGCCGAGGTGGCCTTGCTCGTGCAACTGCAGGTGGGCTTGGGGCTTCAGGAAATAACAAAAAAAAAAATAAAATTTTTTTATTAAGAAGGTAAAAAAACACCGGACCCGACCAGCGAGCGAGGCCGACGGGGACATCCAGGGCAGCGGCGTGAGAGGGCGGCTTGGTGCCGCTATCGCCGTGGAAGCAGCATTCGGCCTAAGCAGGGAACGCCTCCCGCCCTCCTCTCGTCCTGGAAGTGTTGGACTTGGGAGGCGGAGCAAGTTCTCCCTCTCACAGTATTTCAGGCGTAGGAGATATTCACACCCCTAAAAGTGTCACCTCGCCAATTACACCGGTGGGAGGTGCCAAAATGCCCGGCCTCCTGGAACTGCTGCTTGGCTGAAGGCCAAAATAAAAACCTCATAGGGTTTTTTCTCCAAAACGTGAATGAAGACAGACACGCGAGCGAGGCCGAGGGGGAGTTCCAGGAGGTCGGCATGAGGTGGCCGCGCCTACCGCTTGAGCCCTGGAAGTCCGCCGCGGGCCGGAAGTGCTTGTCGGGCGGGTGAACTACGGGACTCGCCGCGGCCGATGCCCAGCTCCCACAAGGAAGCTGCCGGCATGCAGCAGCTCCCACGGGGCCCCTCTATCCCCCCACGGGTGCAGAAGGCAGGCACACCGCCGCTAATAGGCGGAGCTGGCTCCCGGCCGCTGTCATGCATCACTCGCGGACCGGAAGTGCTTGGCAGCCGGGTGGACACGGCGGGACTCGCCGCGGGCGCTGTGGAGCTCCTACAGGGCTGCCCCCGGGCTGGCACAGCTTCCCCAAAGCTCCTCTATCCCCCCACAGGTGCAATAGGCAGGCACACGCCGCACACGCCGCTCGTACACGGAGATGGCTCCCGGCCGCTTTCGGTAGGAGTCACCGAGGTGGCCTTGCTCGTGCAACTGCAGGTGGGCTTGAGGCTTCCGAAAGTACCATAAAAAAAAAAAGATTTTTTTATTAAGAAGGTAAAAAAAAAAACAGCGGGACCGACCCGCGAGCTAAGCCGACGGGGACTTCCAGGAGGTCGGCATGAGGTGGCCGCTCATACCGCTCTTGCCCTGGAAGTCCGCCGAGGACCGCGGGCGCTGTGGAGCTCCCACAAGGAAGCTGCCGGCATGCAGCAGCTCCCACGGGGCCCCTCTATCCCCCCACGGGTGCAGAAGGCAGGCACACCGCAGCTAATAGGCGGAGCTGGCTCCCGGCAGCTGTCATGCATCACTCGCGGACCGGAAGTGCTTGGCAGCCGGGTGGACACGGCGGGACTCGCCGCGGGCGCTGTGGAGCTCCTACAGGGCTGCCCCCGGGCTGGCACAGCTTCCCCAAAGCTCCTCTATCCCCCCACGGGTGCAATAGGCAGGCACACGCCGCACACGCCGCTCGTACACGGAGATGGCTCCCGGCCGCTTTCGGTAGGAGTCACCGAGGTGGCCTTGCTCGTGCAACTGCAGGTGGGCTTGAGGCTTCCGAAAGTACCATAAAAAAAAAAATATTTTTTTATTAAGAAGGTAAAAAAAAAAACAGCGGGACCGACCCGCGAGCTAAGCCGACGGGGACTTCCAGGAGGTCGGCATGAGGTGGCCGCTCATACCGCTCTTGCCCTGGAAGTCCGCCGAGGACCGCGGGCGCTGTGGAGCTCCCACAAGGAAGCTGCCGGCATGCAGCAGCTCCCACGGGGCCCCTCTATCCCCCCACGGGTGCAGAAGGCAGGCACACCGCAGCTAATAGGCGGAGCTGGCTCCCGGCAGCTGTCATGCATCACTCGCGGACCGGAAGTGCTTGGCAGCCGGGTGGACACGGCGGGACTCGCCGCGGGCGCTGTGGAGCTCCTACAGGGCTGCCCCCGGGCTGGCACAGCTTCCCCAAAGCTCCTCTATCCCCCCACGGGTGCAATAGGCAGGCACACGCCGCACACGCCGCTCGTACACGGAGATGGCTCCCGGCCGCTTTCGGTAGGAGTCACCGAGGTGGCCTTGCTCGTGCAACTGCAGGTGGGCTTGAGGCTTCCGAAAGTACCATAAAAAAAAAAAGATTTTTTTATTAAGAAGGTAAAAAAAAAAACAGCGGGACCGACCCGCGAGCTAAGCCGACGGGGACTTCCAGGAGGTCGGCATGAGGTGGCCGCTCATACCGCTCTTGCCCTGGAAGTCCGCCGAGGACCGCGGGCGCTGTGGAGCTCCCACAAGGAAGCTGCCGGCATGCAGCAGCTCCCACGGGGCCCCTCTATCCCCCCACGGGTGCAGAAGGCAGGCACACCGCCGCTAATAGGCGGAGCTGGCTCCCGGCCGCTGTCATGCATCACTCGCGGACAGGAAGTGCTTGGCAGCCGGGTGGACACGGCGGGACTCGCCGCGGGCGCTATGGAGCTCCTACAGGGCTGCCCCCGGGCTGGCACAGCTTCCCCATGGCTCCTCTATCCCTCCACGGCTGCAATAGGCAGGCACACACCGCTCATACACGGAGCTGGCTCCCGGCCGCTTTCGGAAGGAGTCGCCGACGTGGCCTTGCTCGTGCAACTCCAGGTGGGCTTGGGGCTTCCGAAAATGCCATAAAAAAAAAAAGATTTTTTTATTAAGAAGGTAGAAAAATCAGCGGGACCGACCCGCGAGCGAGGCCGACGGGGACTTCTAGGAGGTCGGCATGAGGTGGCCGCGTCTACCGCTCGAAACCTGGAAGTCTGCAACGGGCGCTGCGGAGCTCGTACACGGCTGTCCCCGGTCTTGCACAGCTTCCCCATGGCTCCTCTATCCGCCCCATGGGTGCAATATAATTTTTAAAAAAAAAAACAATTTTAGTCATTATTAACCTAGTTCGGTCCCCACCGTTACAGTCGGATATCAGCTGTAAGATACAGCTGAGATCCGGTGATGATGGCACCGACTCAGCTTCTGAGCCGGTGCCAAACATTGTACGTCATTTTGCGTGAAGTCAATGCTTTCCAGGACGTACATATACGTCCAATGGCGGGAAGGGGTTAAGAAGGTAGAAAAATCAGCGGGACCGACCCGCGAGCGAGGCCGACGGGGACTTCTAGGAGGTCGGCATGAGGTGGCCGCGTCTACCGCTCGAAACCTGGAAGTCTGCAACGGGCGCTGCGGAGCTCGTACACGGCTGTCCCCGGTCTTGCACAGCTTCCCCATGGCTCCTCTATCCCCCCCATGGGTGCAATATAATTTTTTTAAAAAAAAACAATTTTAGTCATTATTAACCCCTTCCCGCCATTGGACGTATATGTACGTCCTGGAAAGCATTGACTTCACGCAAAATGACGTACAATGTTTGGCACCGGCTCAGAAGCTGAGTCGGTGCCATCATCACCGGATCTCAGCTGTATCTTACAGCTGACATCCGACTGTAACGGTGGGGACCGAACTAGGTTAATAATGACTAAAATTGTTTTTTTTTAAAAAAATTATATTGCACCCATGGGGGAGATAGAGGAGCCATGGGGAAGCTGTGCAAGACCGGGGACAGCCGTGTACGAGCTCCGCAGCGCCCGTTGCAGACTTCCAGGTTTCGAGCGGTAGACGCGGCCACCTCATGCCGACCTCCTAGAAGTCCCCGTCGGCCTCGCTCGCGGGTCGGTCCCGCTGATTTTTCTACCTTCTTAACCCCTTCCCGCCATTGGACGTATATGTACGTCCTGGAAAGCATTGACTTCACGCAAAATGACGTACAATGTTTGGCACCGGCTCAGAAGCTGAGTCGGTGCCATCATCACCGGATCTCAGCTGTATCTTACAGCTGACATCCGACTGTAACGGTGGGGACCGAACTAGGTTAATAATGACTAAAATTGTTTTTTTTTAAAAAAATTATATTGCACCCATGGGGGGGATAGAGGAGCCATGGGGAAGCTGTGCAAGACCGGGGACAGCCGTGTACGAGCTCCGCAGCGCCCGTTGCAGACTTCCAGGTTTCGAGCGGTAGACGCGGCCACCTCATGCCGACCTCCTAGAAGTCCCCGTCGGCCTCGCTCGCGGGTCGGTCCCGCTGATTTTTCTACCTTCTTAATAAAAAAATCTTTTTTTTTTTATGGCATTTTCGGAAGCCCCAAGCCCACCTGGAGTTGCACGAGCAAGGCCACGTCGGCGACTCCTTCCGAAAGTGGCCGGGAGCCAGCTCCGTGTATGAGCGGTGTGTGCCTGCCTATTGCAGCCGTGGAGGGATAGAGGAGCCATGGGGAAGCTGTGCCAGCCCGGGGGCAGCCCTGTAGGAGCTCCATAGCGCCCGCGGCGAGTCCCGCCGTGTCCACCCGGCTGCCAAGCACTTCCTGTCCGCGAGTGATGCATGACAGCGGCCGGGAGCCAGCTCCGCCTATTAGCGGCGGTGTGCCTGCCTTCTGCACCCGTGGGGGGATAGAGGGGCCCCGTGGGAGCTGCTGCATGCCGGCAGCTTCCTTGTGGGAGCTCCACAGCGCCCGCGGTCCTCGGCGGACTTCCAGGGCAAGAGCGGTATGAGCGGCCACCTCATGCCGACCTCCTGGAAGTCCCCGTCGGCTTAGCTCGCGGGTCGGTCCCGCTGTTTTTTTTTTTACCTTCTTAATAAAAAAATCTTTTTTTTTTTATGGTACTTTCGGAAGCCTCAAGCCCACCTGCAGTTGCACGAGCAAGGCCACCTCGGTGACTCCTACCGAAAGCGGCCGGGAGCCATCTCCGTGTACGAGCGGCGTGTGCGGCGTGTGCCTGCCTATTGCACCCGTGGGGGGATAGAGGAGCTTTGGGGAAGCTGTGCCAGCCCGGGGGCAGCCCTGTAGGAGCTCCACAGCGCCCGCGGCGAGTCCCGCCGTGTCCACCCGGCTGCCAAGCACTTCCGGTCCGCGAGTGATGCATGACAGCTGCCGGGAGCCAGCTCCGCCTATTAGCTGCGGTGTGCCTGCCTTCTGCACCCGTGGGGGGATAGAGGGGCCCCGTGGGAGCTGCTGCATGCCGGCAGCTTCCTTGTGGGAGCTCCACAGCGCCCGCGGTCCTCGGCGGACTTCCAGGGCAAGAGCGGTATGAGCGGCCACCTCATGCCGACCTCCTGGAAGTCCCCGTCGGCTTAGCTCGCGGGTCGGTCCCGCTGTTTTTTTTTTTACCTTCTTAATAAAAAAATCTTTTTTTTTTTATGGTACTTTCGGAAGCCTCAAGCCCACCTGCAGTTGCACGAGCAAGGCCACCTCGGTGACTCCTACCGAAAGCGGCCGGGAGCCATCTCCGTGTACGAGCGGCGTGTGCGGCGTGTGCCTGCCTATTGCACCTGTGGGGGGATAGAGGAGCTTTGGGGAAGCTGTGCCAGCCCGGGGGCAGCCCTGTAGGAGCTCCACAGCGCCCGCGGCGAGTCCCGCCGTGTCCACCCGGCTGCCAAGCACTTCCGGTCCGCGAGTGATGCATGACAGCGGCCGGGAGCCAGCTCCGCCTATTAGCGGCGGTGTGCCTGCCTTCTGCACCCGTGGGGGGATAGAGGGGCCCCGTGGGAGCTGCTGCATGCCGGCAGCTTCCTTGTGGGAGCTGGGCATCGGCCGCGGCGAGTCCCGTAGTTCACCCGCCCGACAAGCACTTCCGGCCCGCGGCGGACTTCCAGGGCTCAAGCGGTAGGCGCGGCCACCTCATGCCGACCTCCTGGAACTCCCCCTCGGCCTCGCTCGCGTGTCTGTCTTCATTCACGTTTTGGAGAAAAAACCCTATGAGGTTTTTATTTTGGCCTTCAGCCAAGCAGCAGTTCCAGGAGGCCGGGCATTTTGGCACCTCCCACCGGTGTAATTGGCGAGGTGACACTTTTAGGGGTGTGAATATCTCCTACGCCTGAAATACTGTGAGAGGGAGAACTTGCTCCGCCTCCCAAGTCCAACACTTCCAGGACGAGAGGAGGGCGGGAGGCGTTCCCTGCTTAGGCCGAATGCTGCTTCCACGGCGATAGCGGCACCAAGCCGCCCTCTCACGCCGCTGCCCTGGATGTCCCCGTCGGCCTCGCTCGCTGGTCGGGTCCGGTGTTTTTTTACCTTCTTAATAAAAAATTATTTTTTTTTTTTATGTTATTTCCTGAAGCCCCAAGCCCACCTGCAGTTGCACGAGCAAGGCCACCTCGGCAACTCCTACCGAAAGCCGTGAACGAGGAAGTACAAACGGGAGCTGCTCCCGTTCCAAGCCGAGAAGGACTTCCATGGTGTGACCGGTAGGTAGTGGCACCTCCTGCCGTCCTCCTGGAAGTCCCCGTCGGCCTGGCTCACGGCTCGGTCCCGCTGTGTGTTTTACCTTCATAATAAAAAACACTTTTTTTTTTTATGGTATTTTCTGAAGTCCCAAGCCGACCTGCAGTTGCAGGAGCTCGGCCACCTCGGCAACTCCTACCGAAAGCCGTGAACGAGGAAGTACAAACGGGAGCTGCTCCCGTTCCAAGCCGAGAAGGACTTCCATGGTGTGACCGGTAGGTAGTGGCACCTCCTGCCGTCCTCCTGGAAGTCCCCGTCGGCCTCGCTCGCAGGTCTGTCTTCATTGACGTTTTGGAGAAAAAACCCTATGAAGTTTTTATTTTGGGCCTCAGCCGGGCAGCAGTTCCATGAGCCCGGGTACTTTGGCACCTTACCCCGGTGTATTTGAGGTGGTGACACTTTTAGGGGTGTGAATATCTCCTTCACCTGAAATCCTGTGAGAGGGCATCTAGGTTTTGAGTTCCAAGTCCCAACGGTTCTTCCTAGCGGGAAGTCCTAACCGTTCCTGGCCGAGAGTGACTTCCAGGGTTTGAGCAATAGGTACCGGCCCGCCCTCTCACGGTGCCTCCTGGAAGTCCCCGTCGGCCTCGTTCGCTGGTCGGTCCGCTGCACCTTAACTTCCATGAAAGAACTTTGGTGCATTCTTTCTGGAGTCCCAGGCCGACCAGCAGTTGCAGGAGCTCGGCCAGCCCTGTGACTCCAACCGAGTACCATGAAGGAGGACGTGCTGCACGTTCTTGCGGGAGCTGCACCTGGTCCAACCCGAGAAGGACTTCCATGGTGTGACCGGTATGTAGTGGCACATCATGCTGGCCTCCTGGAAGTTCCCGTCGGCCTTGCTCGCTGGTCGGTCCGCTGCACCTGAACTTCCACGAAAGAACTTTGATGCATTCTTTCTGGAGTCCCAGGCCGACCAGCAGTTGCAGGAGCTCGGCCACCTTGGCGACTCCAACCGAACACCTTGAAGGAGGACGTGCTGCACGTTCTAGCGGGAGCTGCACCTGGTCCAACCCGAGAATGACTTCCATGGTGTGACCGGTATGTAGTGGCACGTCATGCCGGCCCCCTGGAAGTCCCCGTCGGCCTCGCTGGCAGGTCTGTCTTCATTGACGTTTTGGAGGAAAAACCCTATGAGGTTTTTATTTTGGGCCTCAGCCGGGCAGCAGTTCCAGGAGCCCGGGTACTTTGGCACCTTACCCCGGTGTATTTGAGGTGGTGACACTTTTAGGGGTGTGAATATCTCCTTCACCTGAAATCCTGTGAGAGGGCATTTAGGTTTTGAGTTCCAAGTCCCAACGGTTCTTCCTAGCGGGAAGTCCTAACCGTTCGTGGCCGAGAGTGACTTCCAGGGTGTGAGCGATAGGCACCGGCCCTCTCATGGTGTCTCCTGGAAGTCCCCGTCGGCCTCGTTGGCTGGTCGGTCCGCTGCACCTGAACTTCCACGAAAGAACTTTGGTGCATTCTTTCTGGAGTCCCAGGCCGACCAGCAGTTGTAGGAGCTCGGCCACGTTGGCGACTCCAATCGAGAGTACCGTGAAGGAGGACGTGCTGCACGTTCTAGCGGGAGCTGCACCTGGTCCAACCCGAGAATGACTTCCATGGTGTGGCCGGTATGTAGTGGCACGCCATGCCGGCCTCCTGGAAGTCCCCGTCGGCCTAGCTCGCAGGTCTGTCTTCATTGACGTTTTGGAGGAAAAACCCTATGAGGTTTTTATTTTGGGCTTCAGCCGGGCAGCAGTTCCAGGAGCCCGGGTAAGTTGGCACCTTACCCCGGTGTATTTGAGGTGGTGACACTTTTAGGGGAGCGAATATCTCCTTCACCTGAAAACCTGTGAGAGGGCATTTCTGCTCCGCGTTCCAAGTCCCAACGGTTCTTCCTAGCGGGAAGTCCTAACCCTTCGTGGCCGAGAAGGACTTCCATGGTGTGACTGGTATGTAGTGGCACGTCATGCCGGCCTCCTGGAAGTCCCCGTCGGCCTCGTTGGCTGGTCGGTCCGCTGCACCTGAACTTCCACGAAAGAACTTTGGTGCATTCTTTCTGGAGTCCCAGGCCGACCAGCAGTTGTAGGAGCTCGGCCACGTTGGCGACTCCAATCGAGAGTACCGTGAAGGAGGACGTGCTGCACGTTCTAGCGGGAGCTGCACCTGGTCCAACCCGAGAATGACTTCCATGGTGTGGCCGGTATGTAGTGGCACGCCATGCCGGCCTCCTGGAAGTCCCCGTCGGCCTAGCTCGCAGGTCTGTCTTCATTGACGTTTTGGAGGAAAAACCCTATGAGGTTTTTATTTTGGGCTTCAGCCGGGCAGCAGTTCCAGGAGCCCGGGTAAGTTGGCACCTTACCCCGGTGTATTTGAGGTGGTGACACTTTTAGGGGAGCGAATATCTCCTTCACCTGAAAACCTGTGAGAGGGCATTTCTGCTCCGCGTTCCAAGTCCCAACGGTTCTTCCTAGCGGGAAGTCCTAACCCTTCGTGGCCGAGAAGGACTTCCATGGTGTGACTGGTATGTAGTGGCACGTCATGCCGGCCTCCTGGAAGTCCCCGTCGGCCTCGTTGGCTGGTCGGTCCGCTGCACCTGAACTTCCACGAAAGAACTTTGGTGCATTCTTTCTGGAGTCCCAGGCCGACCAGCAGTTGTAGGAGCTCGGCCACGTTGGCGACTCCAATCGAGAGTACCGTGAAGGAGGACGTGCTGCACGTTCTAGCGGGAGCTGCACCTGGTCCAACCCGAGAAGGACTTCCATGGTGTGACAGGTATGTAGTGGCACGTCATGCCGGCCTCCTGGAAGTCCCCGTCGGCCTCGCTGGCAGGTCTGTCTTCATTGACGTTTTGGAGGAAAAACCCTATGAGGTTTTTATTTTGGGCTTCAGCCGGGCAGCAGTTCCAGGAGCCCGGGTAAGTTGGCACCTTACCCCGGTGTATTTGAGGTGGTGACACTTTTAGGGGTGCGAATATCTCCTTCACCTGAAATCCTGTGAGAGGGCATTTAGGTTTTGAGTTCCAAGTCCCAACGGTTCTTCCTAGCGGGAAGTCCTAACCGTTCGTGGCCGAGAGTGACTTCCAGGGTGTGAGCGATATGCACCGGCCCTCTCATGGTGTCTCCTGGAAGTCCCCGTCGGCCTCATTGGCTGGTCGGTCCGCTGCACCTGAACTTCCACGAAAGAACTGTGGTACATTCTTTCTGGAGTCCCAGGCCGACCAGCAGTTGTAGGAGCTCGGCCACGTTGGCGACTCCAATCGAGAGTACCGTGAAGGAGGACGTGCTGCACGTTCTAGCGGGAGCTGCACCTGGTCCAACCCGAGAAGGACTTCCATGGTGTGACCGGTATGTAGTGGCACGTCATGCCGGCCTCCTGGAAGTCCCCGTCGGCCTCGCTGGCAGGTCTGTCTTCATTGACGTTTTGGAGGAAAAACCCTATGAGGTTTTTATTTTGGGCTTCAGCCGGGCAGCAGTTCCAGGAGCCCGGGTAAGTTGGCACCTTACCCCGGTGTATTTGAGGTGGTGACACTTTTAGGGGTGCGAATATCTCCTTCACCTGAAATCCTGTGAGAGGGCATTTAGGTTTTGAGTTCCAAGTCCCAACGGTTCTTCCTAGCGGGAAGTCCTAACCGTTCGTGGCCGAGAGTGACTTCCAGGGTGTGAGCGATAGGCACCGGCCCTCTCATGGTGTCTCCTGGAAGTCCCCGTCGGCCTCATTGGCTGGTCGGTCCGCTGCACCTGAACTTCCACGAAAGAACTTTGGTACATTCTTTCTGGAGTCCCAGGCCGACCAGCAGTTGTAGGAGCTCGGCCACGTTGGCGACTCCAATCGAGAGTACCGTGAAGGAGGACGTGCTGCACGTTCTAGCGGGAGCTGCACCTGGTCCAACCCGAGAAGGACTTCCATGGTGTGACCGGTATGTAGTGGCACGTCATGCCGGCCTCCTGGAAGTCCCCGTCGGCCTCGCTGGCAGGTCTGTCTTCATTGACGTTTTGGAGGAAAAACCCTATGAGGTTTTTATTTTGGGCTTCAGCCGGGCAGCAGTTCCAGGAGCCCGGGTAAGTTGGCACCTTACCCCGGTGTATTTGAGGTGGTGACACTTTTAGGGGTGCGAATATCTCCTTCACCTGAAATCCTGTGAGAGGGCATTTAGGTTTTGAGTTCCAAGTCCCAACGGTTCTTCCTAGCGGGAAGTCCTAACCGTTCGTGGCCGAGAGTGACTTCCAGGGTGTGAGCGATAGGCACCGGCCCTCTCATGGTGTCTCCTGGAAGTCCCCGTCGGCCTCATTGGCTGGTCGGTCCGCTGCACCTGAACTTCCACGAAAGAACTTTGGTACATTCTTTCTGGAGTCCCAGGCCGACCAGCAGTTGTAGGAGCTCGGCCACGTTGGCGACTCCAATCGAGAGTACCGTGAAGGAGGACGTGCTGCACGTTCTAGCGGGAGCTGCACCTGGTCCAACCCGAGAAGGACTTCCATGGTGTGACCGGTATGTAGTGGCACGTCATGCCGGCCTCCTGGAAGTCCCCGTCGGCCTCGCTGGCAGGTCTGTCTTCATTGACGTTTTGGAGGAAAAACCCTATGAGGTTTTTATTTTGGGCTTCAGCCGGGCAGCAGTTCCAGGAGCCCGGGTAAGTTGGCACCTTACCCCGGTGTATTTGAGGTGGTGACACTTTTAGGGGTGCGAATATCTCCTTCACCTGAAATCCTGTGAGAGGGCATTTTGGTTTCGTGTTCCAAGTCCCTACGGTTCTTCCTAGCGGGAAGTCCTAACCGTTCGTGGCCGAGAGTGACTTCCAGGGTGTGAGCGATAGGCACCGGCCCTCTCATGGTGTCTCCTGGAAGTCCTCGTCGGCCTCGTCCACCTGTCGTTAAGCTGTGAGAGGAGCACGTGCTCCCGCGCCGTTTGAGTCTTTGGAATTTGTCCAAGACTCCTCAGATCGATCTGGCTCCCCGCGACCCGGCGGCGGAGGGACCACTCGCTCGGCAGTGCTTTGGAGCCCTGTCGGTTACGGCGAGCGCGTCTTCCTCCCACACCGTCCGGGTCTGTTTCGCCCCCGGCCACCTACGGCCGGTGTCCCAAAAAGCCCGGCGGTCCTGCTAAGGCGGGCGCCGGTACCTCTCGCTCCCGCGAGGTGCGTTTGCTCAGTGCTGCTTCTATCACTCTAAAAGGCGTCCGAGAGTGCGCTGGTGTCGCCGGAGCCCGAGGCGCGAGAGAAAGCTTTAAACGACGGGGAGGCAGTGACCGCCCCCGTATGTCCGCTGCTCGCAAGGGCCTCTCTAGCCGAGGTGCTCCCAGGCGCACCCGCGCATGGGGCACGGTTGTTTCTCGCAAGTAGTCCAAAGCCGTCTTCCGCCTCGCCCGAGGCTGGAAGTGTCGGCGTGGCTCCCGCATGCAAGCCACACGCGGCTCCACGGTGGCTTCCCTCCCCCCCTCTCCGGAGGGGGCGGCCCCATCCCATGTGGAGCCGCTAAGCCGCCGGGAAAGCGGCCTCGGTTCCCCGTGGGCGACAAATGCGTCCTCCTCGGCACTTTGCGAGCTGGGCCGCCGGAGAGAGCAGTTAACCCGGATTGTCGAGGTTGTCCGTTGCCTTTGTCCCATATTACCTAAGCCTGGTCCTTGTTACCTTACTGGTAAGGGTTAGGGACGCTGAGCGCGCTCCATCTTCTCGGCTCTATGTTGGGCTCTCTCTAAACAGGTCCTCGACTTAAGACCGACCGGTCTTCGTAGGCATCCTTCATCTCGGCAGGTTGCGAGCTGGGCCGCCGGTGAGAGCAGTTAACCCGGATTGTCGAGGTTGCCGTTGCCTTTGTCCCATATTACCTAAGCCTGGTCCTTGATACCTTACTGGTAAGGGTTAGGGACACTGAGCGCGCTCCATCTTCTCGGGTCATTGTTGGGCTCTCTCTAAACAGGTCCTCGACTTACGATGCTGCCCCGACCGACCGACCGGTCTTCGTAGGAGTCCTCCATCTCGGCAGGTTGCGAGCTGGGCCGCCGGTGAGAGCAGTTAACCCGGATTGTCGAGGTTGCCGTTGCCTTTGTCCCATATTACCTAAGCCTGGTCCTTGATACCTTACTGGTAAGGGTTAGGGACGATGAGCGCGCTCCATCTTCTCGGCTCTATGTTGGGCTCTCTCTAAACAGGTCCTCGACTTACGATTCTGCCCCGACCGACCGACCGGTCTTCGTAGGCGTCCTCCATCTCGGCAGGTTGCGAGCTGGGCCGCCGGTGAGAGCAGTTAACCCGGATTGTCGAGGTTGCCGTTGCCTTTGTCCCATATTACCTAAGCCTGGTCCTTGATACCTTACTGGTAAGGGTTAGGGACGATGAGCGCGCTCCATCTTCTCGGCTCTATGTTGGGCTCTCTCTAAACAGGTCCTCGACTTACGATTCTGCCCCGACCGACCGGTCTTCGTAGGCTTCCTCCATCTTGGCAGGTTGCGAGCTGGGCCGCGGTGAGAGTATGTAGCCCGGACTGTCCTGAAGCGTCACAGTGGCATATTGAACACCCCGGTTGACTTACATTTATGTGGTCGCGAAACCTGGTTGCGGTCTCAGTGCCAATCTGCGTCCAACAACGGGGCTCTTGGTTGCTCTCTTTCCATGTGTCCTAGACTGTCTTCCGATGCCTTGGAAGGGTCGGTCGGTTGTTTGAAGGCATCCTCCTCCTCGGCAGGTTGAGAGCTGGCCCGCGGTGAGAGTATGTAGCCCGGACTGTCCTGAAGCGTCACAGTGGCATATTGAACACCCCGGTTGACTTACATTTATGTGGTCGCGAAACCTGGTTGCGGTCTCAGTGCCAATCTGCGTCCAACAACGGGGCTCTTGGTTGCTCTCTTTCCATGTGTCCTAGACTGTCTTCCGATGCCTTGGAAGGGTCGGTCGGTTGTTTGAAGGCATCCTCCTCCTCGGCAGGTTGAGAGCTGGCCCGCGGTGAGAGTATGTAGCCCGGACTGTCCTGAAGCGTCACAGTGGCATATTGAACACCCCGGTTGACTTACATTTATGTGGTCGCGAAACCTGGTTGCGGTCTCAGTGCCAATCTGCGTCCAACAACGGGGCTCTTGGTTGCTCTCTTTCCATGTGTCCTCGACTGTCTTCCGATGCCTTGGAAGGGGGGTCGGTTGTTTGAAGGTGTCCTCCTGCTCGGCAGGTTTCGAGCTGGGCCGTCGGTGAGAGCAGGTAGCCGGGATTGTCCTGGGGCGCGTCGTAGCAGTTATGCCAACCCATGTCCTGCAGACCTGGGCCGCTTCCGAGCGGTGACCAGGTTGTACCGGTACCAAGTTGGCAGCCAGCTGCGACCTCCCGCGGGGCTCTTGGTTGACCTATTCTCTGCAAAGGTCCTGGACTTTCTCTGCTGCCTTGGAAAGTCGTCTTGTCCCCCTGGCACTGCGAGGCCGCCCACCTCCCGAGCGCAATAAATGAAGGTAGTCTCAGCACTTCGATGGAAGGGGGGACTACCTGGTTGATCCTGCCAGTAGCATATGCTTGTCTCCAAGATTAAGCCATGCACGTGTAAGTACACACGGCCGGTACAGTGAAACTGCGAATGGCTCATTAAATCAGTTATGGTTCCTTTGATCGCTCCAACCGTTACTTGGATAACTGTGGTAATTCTAGAGCTAATACATGCCTACGAGCGCTGACCACCCGGAACGCGTGCATTTATAGGACCAAAACCAATCCGAGGGCTTGGGCGGTGGGGTCGGGCTCCGGCCCTCCCTACGCTCTCCCCGGCCGCTCTGGTGACTCTAGATAACCTCGGGCCGATCGCACGTCCCCGTGACGGCGACGATACATTCGGACGTCTGCCCTATCAACTTTCGATGGTACTTTTTGCGCTTACCATGGTGACCACGGGTAACGGGGAATCAGGGTTCGATTCCGGAGAGGGAGCCTGAGAAACGGCTACCACATCCAAGGAAGGCAGCAGGCGCGCAAATTACCCACTCCCGACCCGGGGAGGTAGTGACAAAAAATAACAATACAGGACTCTTTCGAGGCTCTGTAATTGGAATGAGTACACTTTAAATCCTTTAACGAGGATCCATTGGAGGGCAAGACTGGTGCCAGCAGCCACGGGAAGAGGAGGAGTTTGTGTGTGCTGGTGTCAGAACAGGCTTGCTCCCTGAGGGGAGAGGTGTGAGAAAATTGTTTGTGCTGTTTTTCACATTAAGCCGAAAAACCCTTGCTGGATCCGGCTGGAGTTCCAGGCAGGGTCCCCACTCCTTTCCCAGGAGGAGTGGGGTCCTGGGGAGAGACCCCGGAGTCGGGGGTGAGTAAGGAGGAGGACACACTGGCCGCCGAAGCCGGGCGGGAGAGTGGCCGCAAGATGGAGGAGGCAGCCGTCATGCTACGACGGTCAGGGAGGATGTGCTTGAGGAGCGGCGGCTCCAATGAAGATTTGAGCCAGCACAGCCGCGGGGACGTGAAGGCTCCACTCGCCTTGGACACAGTGAGTCGGACTGGAGGAAGGACGGAGAGGCCCGCAGCGGCAGCCGGCGCAATGGCGGGAGCCGCTGCAGGAGTAAAGCTCGCGGCGGTGGATGCCGCCGGTGAAAGGAGTGACAAGGGAGAGAGCGGACGAGAGGTGCCGGGTATGTCAGAGACTGCCTGGTGCTCCGTGGTGTCGCACGGGGCACTAGGCGAAATCCTGGATATGGAGGACCTCGAGTACCGGCTCGAGGACTGGCCGGTATTAGCCCCGAGGGAGCCGCAACAGCAGTTCCGGCAAAGGATAACGGCAGTTACGAGCCTGTACATGGCTTCAGAGGAGGAGAGACTGGCCCTGAAGCAGTCTCTTGCTGATCAACGGTATCGCGCGGATCACTGTTCAAAGAATAAAAGACCGGCAATTTCAAAGAAGATAAAGGAGCTGAAGGAGCGTATAAGCTTCCTGGAGACCAGGCTGGACCTGATTTTGCAGTCCTCAGGGAGTTTTCGCCAGAGACTGTTAAGATGGAAAAAGTCTCTGGGGAAAAGAGCATTGGAACAGGGCCAGGAATCGGCCCAGGAATCGGCCCAAGACACAAGCCAGGAGGCAAGCCAGGAGTTAATCCCTGAGTCTGCCTCAATCAAGCAGGGAGGAAGCGAGGCACAGGTGTCTGAGTGCAGCCAGGTATCAGAGGGCAGCCTCCCTTGTGCACAACAGGAGCGTGCTGTGAAACCTGAGTTAAAGGTGCAAGATGGAGCGAGGCACCGACCATCGGGTGTCCTCGTGTCGCTGAGCAGTTCCGAGGGCTCAGAGGAGTCGTGGTCGGAGTCGGAGGAGACCGGACGCGGTGGCGGTCCCGGGGGACTCCTGACGGCCAGGACTAGGCGGGTACAGTCCCCACCGGTGAACTTCGGGGATTTCACATTCGGAGGGGATCCGGTGTCGGACGACCCGTCTAGCAAGGCCGAAAGGAGAAGGAGGCGGAAGGCGGAGAAGGCAGGTAGGACTCCAGTCATGGAGGAGCGTCTTGTGTTTGTACCCCTTTGTAAGCCCGACGTACTCCCTGTCCCCCGGGATGCCATTGCAAACCCCTCTGGTCAGCCCACTCCTGATCCTGCAGTGGATCGGGGGTCTGACGGAGGGGAGATTATGTGTATCCCCCCTGCTCGGCAGGCTCCGAAGATCAGTGGCACTGCTGCCGCCAGATCTAGTGGCGGTAGCAGTGCGGTGGCGATACTGGCTGAGAGGCCAGACAGTTTGGTGGCAAATAAGAATGTAGTGCTCAGTCCCAAGCAGCTGGGCACGGGTGCTATGTGTATCCCCTTGGGGGAGAACAAGTTGGTGCCCAGAGTGGTGCTCTCCCCTGCAAAGTTGCGCCAGGTGGAGGGGGAAGCAACCAGGGAAACAAATTCTGACATTATGGCTGGCTCAGCAAGGGTGAAAGAGGCCTGCAGGCAGGAAAACGCGCCTGCAGGAAAAAACGCATGCAAAAACGCATGTGGTGTGAATGGGGGTGAAAAAAGTGAAAATTCAATTGTGATGGAAGATGATGGGGGGAATGTTTCTGGGGAGGAAATAATGGTGGGAGAGGGGTTGGGGGACGTAAATGGCGTAAATGGTGTGGATGGGGGTGTAAATTGGGGTATGATTTTGAATGGGGGTGAGGAGCATATGGAATTACAGGAGGTGGATGCAGCTCCCGGAGATGGCCCGGAAGGGGGATTGATGGAGGTTAGCCCAAGGGGGGGCTCACTGGAAAGTGGGGCGCCTGTTGTCAAGGTGTCTACTGGGGCTCCGGGAGCTGTACAGGTGGGAAGGTCCTATGCTGCAGCCGCAGCGGGCCCGAGTGCCCCTTTGTCCGCGGGTGCCGTGCATGGTAACTTGCAACGGCGCCTTGCGGAGGCCCTAAGGAGAGGCGAGAGCTCTGTCCAAATAGGGGGTGAGCAGGTTGACCTGTCTTTCTGGTACGAGAAGTACGGACAGGCTGCCTTCCGAGAAAACCAAGGGAAGGGACCACCAGTGTTGTCTCTTCCGACAGGGGGACCCGGGGGTGTCCGCAGGAATGTGGCCCGTCTCCGGTGGGTCGGTAAGGAAGCTAGCCCCCCAAGATCTAGGGTTGTGGAGCTGCTCCTGGAGATGGGATTTAGGGCTAATGATATCTATGCCCTGATCCATCCCTACGGCACCTCGGTGTTCGATGTCAGCTTCATGACGGCAGAGGGGTTGGAATCCTTCTGGTCCCGTCATGAGCTGGCACGGGCATTGCCCCAGTGGCAGGGTTTCGCCGTTCAGGCCGTTTCAAGGCAGAGTGAGGTCATCAAGAGAGTGACCATCTTGACTAGTAATGAGTCACTCTCTTGCATGGATATAATGACCTGGGTGGAGAGGTATGGCGAGGTCAAAGGAATGCCCCAAAAAAATCGGGATGAGCACGGGATTTGGTCTGGTGCCTGGACCTTTTCCGTGAAGTTAAAGGTCCAGGGGAACTCGGTGTCCCACATGCCCTCCTCTGCTTTCTTGGGGAGGGACAGGATCCTGGTCTTTTACCAGGGGCAGCCGAAGGTCTGTCACAAGTGCGGCAGCCCCACACACTTTAGCGCACAGTGTAAGGAGAGGAGGTGTGCGCTGTGTGGGGCTTTGGGCCATCTTGCCGCCACTTGTAAGGACATTAGGTGTAACCTGTGCGGTGACCTAGGTCACCCCTTTAGCCGCTGTCCGTGCTCCTTCGCCAACCTGGTCTTCAACCCGGTGGCGCCTAGCCTTGCCAGTGGTAGTGGTCGTGGTGATGGTGTCGCTAGGGAGGGGGCTGGGGAGGATGGAGGGGTGATAGGGTCGAGGAAGGTAAGGACCCTGCCTCCTTCTAAAACGAAGAGGCAGGAGTGCCGCCGACTTGAGAGGGAGCAGGGGGGGCCCCAAAGCCATGGGGTTCAGTCTGCCGTCCCTCAGGAGGCTGGTATGTCTGCGGAGGCCCTTGGGGACGGTGGGGTAGAGGAAGAGATCAGGAGACTGGTGAGGAGGAGAGGAGAAGCCCCCTCTAGTGGGTCCTCGTACTATGGAAGTTTGGACGAGGACGAAGTGAGGGGGCAAGACAAAAGAGAGGACACTGGTAGGAAGACCCTATGCAAGACCAGGGCTCCTAAATTAAAAACATCCAAGACCGGCCAGATCCCAAAGGAGGGCTTGACTGGCTCCCCCCTGATAGGGCTCTCCAACCGGTACCAAGCCCTTCGGGAGGACATCTCCTCCTCTTCGGAAGAAGAGGAGGGCGGGGGTGAGGTATCGGTGCGAAGGTCGGGTCCTTCGGGAGGTGCTGGACCCTCGAACCAGGTAGTAGGCCAAATGCCTGGGGAGGGGGTTGTCACGGCACTAGTGGACAAAGGGGGGGGTGGGGAAACGGGGATGGTGGCGGGGGTGGTGGCGGGGGATGGGAGTGTAAATATTGTTTGTAATGTTGTGGACTCACTCTCTCCTCTTTTGGTTCCAGAGGTGAAAGACTTGGCTAAGGATATGGATCTCTCGGGTGTAAGTCTCAAGAGAGGCAACGAAGATTCCCCGGACCCAGATAGCGACGGGCTAACTGGGGGAGGGAAGAAGCTAGCGGTCGAACTCGATCACTCTTGATGGCGGTACCTACTCCGTTGACCCTGGCGAGTATTAATGTCGCCAGCATTAGGTCAGATGCGGCCAGATTCACGGCCTTTGATTTTCTCGGCCGGGTTGAGGCCGATGTTTTATTTTTGCAGGAGACCAGGGTGCCAGACCTGGCATCAGTGCATAAGGCCAGAAGGGAGTGGAGGCACGGGCCATCTTACTGGTCTCTTGCGGCCGAGCCGTATAGCGGAGTGGCTGTCCTTTTCAGGACAACAGAGGTAAAATGCCGACGAGTGATCGAGGTAGAAATGGGGAGGTGTCTGGTCTTGGACGTCTTCATGAAGGGGCAAGAGCTTAGGCTCATAAACATCTACGGTCCGCAAACCAAGTGGGACCGCAAATGCCTCTTTATGAAGATCAAGCCTTTTCTTTTTACCAGCCGTCAGGTGGTCTTTGGAGGAGACTTCAACACAGTTGTGAGGCAGAAGGACCGGAGGGGCTCCAAAGACAGGCTGGGTTATGACAGCGTCGCTTTAAATAGCATAGTTAGTGAGGCTCGTCTGGAGGATGTCCACATCAGGCACACCCCGGACCACAGTGGTTACACATACCATAGGGGTAGTCAGATTAGATCTAGAATAGACAGGTTTTATTTGAAGGGGGAGGCTGTCTTCTCGCCACTTGTGGTTGAGGAGGTAGAATTCTCTGATCACTGTTTAATTGTTTTTTCTTTGAACGTTGCAGAGACCCATCGGATGGGAAGGGGCTTTTGGAGATTGAATTCGGCACTCCTGGAAGAAGCGGAAGTCAGACAGTCCTTCGAGGATTTTCTGCAGAGCCAGGTACCTCTTTTGGGCCTTTGTAACAGTAAGTCAGAGTGGTGGGAGATGCTCAAGAAACGTGCGGCAAAATTCTTCCGCCAGCTTTCCAACTTTAGGAGCCTGGCCGGACACTGTCTGTACCAGGACCTAAGAAGGAAACTCGAGCAGCTTGTCTCGACAGGAGGTAGCCGCAAGGATATCTCCTGTGTGAAGTCCTTGCTTAAGAGGTGTCAGTATGATAGGCACACGTCCTTGGTTTTTGAGAGGGACTTCGGGAGGTATCGCTCGCCCGACCCTTACAAAAATTGTAGGATGTCAGTGGATTGCAAATATGTGGCAGGACTGATTGATAGTACGGGATCCCTGAACAGGTCCAAATCAGGGATCCTGGAGGTGGTCAGATCTTTCTACTCACACCTCTTGAGTAGGAAGGAACTAGATCGAGACAAAATGTCGGCTTTCCTGGCTGAAACCATTCCGGAGCCAAGGATAAGCCCCTCTCTTGGCGTTTTGACAGAGGAAATCAAGGAAGAGGAAGTAAAGAGGGCGATTGAAGGGTTAGCTCTTAAGAAATCGCCGGGACCGGATGGCTTAACGTCCGAGTTCTATAAGACCTTTGGGGAAGCTTTGATTCCCCTCTTGACTGGGGTTTTAAATGAGTGCCTATCCTCGGGCGCTCTGCCAAAGTCAATGGGTAGGTCAGCCTTGATCCTGCTGTCAAAGGGTAAAGATCCGTCCCGTATTGAGAACTGGCGTCCCATAGCGCTTCTCAATACGGACCGGAAGATTCTGGCAAAAGTACTGTTTAACAGGTTGGTCGAGTTTGCACCACAGCTCCTCTCGGGAGTCCAGCACTGCACTGTCCCAGGTCGAAGCACCTTTAGTGCTGTCCTGGGTGTCAGGGAGGCGGTGGAACAGGGCAGAGCTGGGCACTGGAAGGGGTACATGCTGTCTTTGGATCAGGCAAAAGCGTTTGACAGAGTTGATCATGAGTATCTCTGGTCCACCCTTTTGAGATACGGTCTGCCTGGGGGGTTTGTGAATTGGCTGAAAACATTGTACGCTGGGGCTGAGACTTTCCCACTGGTGAACGGTTGGGTTGGTCGTCCTTTCGTTGTGGACTCTGGTGTCCGTCAGGGTTGTCCTCTTAGCCCGCTGCTATACGTGTTCGCGATCGACCCCTTCCTTGTGAGGATTGATCGCGGGCCGTTGGTGGGGGTGAGGATGGACCTGGCGGTCGTGGAGTCTGCAGTAAGGACGATAGCGTATGCCGACGATGTCACTATCTTCGTCTCCTCGCAAGGGGAGGCGGAATGGGTGATGTCCGAGGTAGATCGCTACTCGGACGCGTCTGGGTCCAAGATCAATCTGGATAAGTGCGAAAGTCTCTGGTTGGGAGTGGGAGACGCAGATTTTTGTCTCCCAGACACCCTCCCTGTGCCCCAAGACACTGCAAAAGTTCTGGGCATAAATTTCGGCAGAGGTGACTATCCTACTCAAAATTGGGAGAGCAGACTGCAGATTGCCACCAAAAGGGTGAACCAGTGGAAAGGTTGGACTTTGACCTTCAGAGAAAGGATCAACTTGGGCAAAACATACCTGCTCCCATTGTTTATTTTTCTGGGCAGCATTTGTATCTTGCCAGAACCCTTCTGGACACGGGTCTACAGCCTGTTTTTCCAATTGTTATGGGGAAACAGGCTGAACCTAGTTAAGAGAGAGGTGACTTACCTAACAAGGAGACAAGGTGGGTTGGGTATGGTCAACCCGGTAGTGTTCCTAGTGAACACTTTTCTTAAATGTAATTTGGCAATCCTCTACAAAGAGAGGGCTCCTCTGTGGGTAGCTTCTTGCAAGGTGTGGTTTCAGCCTTTCTTCCAGGAATGGGAGAACGGAGGGCGAGTGAAGGATCTTCGATCGCAGCGGGGGCATCTCCCGGCTTACGTTGCCCCGGTTCTGAAGGTTGTCCGTCGATGGTGTCTGGGGAAGGATGAGGTGATC